>NC_041380.1:193068320-193148715 GCF_002162155.2 Triticum dicoccoides
GGGGGGGGGCGCCAGAGGGCAAAGAGCACCGCATGCCCGAGCGATATTTTGAAGACGTCCTAGAGGGGTCTCGTATTGTGGCGACACAATGTGCGCAAGACATTATTTTCGAATGAATACATCCATGTTGTCTCTGCCTTGTATGATGGAACAAAGTCGTTTATGTAATATAATGTTTGTTATTTAAAAATTTCCCCTCCTGTGTAGCCGTGTTCTGTGAAATCTGAGAGTTGGCCAGTCGTTGGCTCCTGTCCCCACGTAGGTAGTGCGGGGGTGTTCGGGATGTAATCTAAACACTCTTGATCCAATTGTTTGGTCCTTGAAGGAGGTGTTTAGAACCATGAACTAGGCAATCGGACTATGCGGCTTTAGCACCCTCACTTAGCCATAGGAGTTTGATAATGAAAATATAGGCGCATCCCCTGGTATCCGAACTAGGATGCTGTAAAAACCTGATCTGGTAAGTACCGATTCCTCGCGTAATGCGGAAAAAATCTCTTAGGACTTGAGACCTCCGAAGAGCTGACCAGCTCTCGCCGCATCATGACAGTCAGTTTTCGGCTTTCTCTACTCAGGTTCTCATCCGGGTAAACCAGGGCACAATCGCAGTAGTTCTCCCTTTACTACCCTAGCCGATACAGCGAAACGTAAGGTAGCAAGCACATGAGCAGGGCAACCCAACTATTAACCAAAGACATGATTCAGAGCCAATGCATATAGTGCTAAATTCAGGGTGCCGAACTATACTGTAAAAAGTGTTCGGACTTTGTTGCCATGTTGTAGGGTGCTATGAAGCCCCTGGAAAATGGATACGTGCCAGAGTGTACGGGTGCTATTTGATAAAGTTATCAAAAAGGAAAAAGAAGAAAAGGTAGTAAGCTAGAGCCGTAAAATTTGGGCCACAAAATGTTTCCATTATAATTTCATTGGTGCGTTAAAGTGCATTTATACAAGTAGTGCGATAAGCAAAAGGCTATTTAATATGCCTTAACCAAGGGAGAGCTGCGTGTGGGTCCTGAAAACAGGTAGAGGGATCGTTAAAGAAACCACCTAAAATTTCATCCATGCTTCTTGCCGTCTTGGTGTATTTATCCTTTGAAAAGGACGGATGGTCAGGCTTTGTCAAGGTAGGTCTATGGAAAAGAAACCTGAAAAGGAGAAACAAGAAACAGTGAAAGTGTGTGTGTCCGAGGGCGGTCAAGCCGCATTGTGGATCACAAGCTAGTTATGCCTCCATCCATGCCCATGGTATTTTGAGTGCGTAGTTATGTATGTGCGGTACAATTGCCGCAACATGGTCGGGACTAGGACGGAGGCCAAATTGCTAGTCGAGCTCTTGACGAGCTGAGCTGTCCTGCTGTAGAATAGTCCGGACTCTCTTGACAGTGTCCGGGAGCTCGGCCGCCGAATTAATGTTCTGCTTGAAAAGGCTGCTCTGTACTTCTGCTACTAAGGCAGCGGTGTGCTCCTCGGTGCGGAGGGAGCGTTCTGTGTTTCCATTGACTGTTATGACGCGTGTGGTCCGGGCATCTTGAGCTTGAGATAAGCGTAGTGTGGCACCATGTTGAATCAAGCAAATGCAGTTTATCTAAGCAGTGCGTGATAGCCGCTGCGAAAGGGGACGATATCGAAGATTAACTCCTCACTTCGGGAGTTGTCCGGAGATCCAAAGACAACCTCTAGTGTGATTGAGCCCGTACAGCGGGCCTCTACACCTGGTATGACTCCTTTAAAGGTAGTCTTTGTGGGTTTGATCTGTGATGGATTAATCCCATTTTGCACACTGTATCCTGATAGAGCAGGTTGAGGTTGCTGCCACTGTCCATCAGGACTCGCGTCAGGTGGAACCCATCAATTATTAGGTCCAGGACCAGTGCGGCTGAACCACCGTGACAGATACTGCTCGGATGGTCCTGATGATCGAAATTGATCGGGCACGACGATCATGGATTAAATTTTGGGGCGACTGGCTCTATCACGTAGACATCCCTGAGCGCGTGCTTGCGCTCCCTCTTGGGGATGTGGGTAACATATATCATGTTCACCGTTTTGACCCGAGGGTGAAACTTCTTCTGTCCCCCTGTGTTCGGTGGACGGGGCTCCTCGTCGTCGTCCTCGCTTTGCGATCCCTTCTCCTTGCTTTTGGCATTTAATTTGCCGGCCTATTTAAAAACCCAACAATCTCTATTGGTACGATTGGGTGGTTTGTTTGGGGTGCCATGGATCTGGCACGGATGGTCGAGTATGCGGTCCAAGATGGATGAGCCCGAATTGTTCTTTTTGAAGGGCTTCTTCCACTGATCATACTTAGAGCCACTGAGTCCGGCATTGACCGCCGTATCATCGGTGTTGTCATTGTTGTTTCGACGCTTGTGTCTGTTGAGTCGGGACTTGTCATTGCTATTTCTCGCTTCAGGGGTGCCGGTGTCGCTTGCATTGTTTTTGCTACGGGCCAACCAACTATCCTCACCCACACAAAAGCGGGTCATGTGTGCCATGAGGGCTGCCATGGACTTCAGCTTTTCTTGGCCAAGGTGGCAGGCGAGCCATTCGTCGTGGATGCTGTGTTTAAAGGCCACTAGGGCTTCGGCATCTCGACATTCGACGATCTGGTTCTTTTTAGTTAAGAACCTAGTCCAGAATTTCCTGGCTGACTCTCCGAGCTGTTGAACTATATGGCTTAAGTCATCGGCATCTGGTGGCCGGACATATGTACCTTGGAAGTTGTCGCGGAAGGCGTCTTCCAAATCCTCCTAGCTGCCAATAGAGTTTTCAGGCAAACTATTTAACCAGTGCCGAACTGGCCCTTTAATTTTTAACAGGAGGTATTTGATAGCATGGAGGTCATCTCCGCGAGCCATATGGATATGGAGAAGAAAGTCCTCAATCCATACTGCGGGATCAGTTGTTCCATCGTATGATTCAATATTCACGGGTTTAAACCCTTCTGGGAATTCATGCTCCATTACTTCGTCAGTGAAGCAAAGAGGGTGTGCGCCGCCTATATATCGGGCCACATCGCGACATATCTCCTATGGAGTCCGTCTACGGTTTTCAGCCCGCGCATGACTAGGTTTGTCACATCCAAATAGATAGCCGTCGTCACGTGTCGAGGCACATCCTCGCGATCCATAGATCGATCTGGTATGTCCTGCTCTATTATTCAGGTCCTGCCGAAGTTCACATCTATGACTGAGGGAGTCCTAGACTAAGGGGTCCTCGGCCATCCGGCCTGTTAGCCATGGGCCGGACTGATGGGCTCTGAAGATACAAATACCTAAGACCACACCTATGTCTGGATGGGACTCTCCTTGGCATGGAAGGCAAGCTTGGCGACCAAATATGTAGGTTCCTTTCTTTGTAACCGACCTTGTGTAACCCAAGATCCTCCCGGTGTCTATATAAATCGGAGGACTTAGTCTGGAGGAGAGAGATATATTCATAATCATAGTCATACAGGCTAGACCTCTAGGGTTTAACCATTATGATCTTGTGGTAGATAAACTCTTGTAATACTCATATTCATCAAGATCAATCAAGCAAGACATAGGGTATTACCTCCATAGAGAGGGCCCAAACCTAGGTAAACATCGTGTCCCCTGTATCCTGTTACCATCGACCATAGACGCACAGTTCGGTACCCCCTACCCGAGATCCGCCGGTTTTGACACCAACATTGGTGCTTTCATTGAGAGTTCCACTGTGCCGTCCTCAAAAGCTTCGATGGCCCCTTCAATCATCAACAATGATACTGTCCAAGTAGAAACCTTCCTCCCCAGACAGATTTTCGTGTTCGGTGGCTTCGCACTGCGGGCCAACTCGTTTGGCCATCTGGAGCAGATTCAATTGCTACGCCCCTCGCCATCATGTCATATTTGGGAGCTTGAACTATGTTGCGGACATCCTGGAGACTTGATCTTTGCTGGATTCGAGATCGCGGCGATCGCTCCTGGTCACCTCGATGAACATGACCTAAATCTGTCATCAGACCACATTCAGGAGATAACTCCTGTAACTGCTCTGGCCCTAGATCCGGAGCATACGGAGCCATCTAAGGACTGGAGGTTCAACCCCACCACGGAGGCCATAGATTCCCCGGCGTTGGAGCCACACATGGACTTAAACTCACACAATATTTGTGTCATCGGAACCCCGGACTCGTCTTTGGGTGTATGTTCTGAACCATGTGAGTCCACAGATGCCGAACTTGATCGTTTATCGATCTTCGAGTTCAGCACCGCAGACATCTTCCAGCACTCACCCTTGGGCGATGTGCTAAGATCATTAAAGAACCTGCCCTTGATGGGGGACTCACAGCCGAAATATATCCGGTTCGAACTAGAAGCTGATAACAGGGAATTTCGCTCCCCACCCGCCACCCACTTTATAGCCACTGTTGAAGACTTAACTGACATGCTCGATTACGGCTCCGATGCCATCGACTGTATGGACGATGATGTAAGAGAGGAAGAGGCCCAGGACCCGTCGTTCACCGGACGTTGGACAACCACTTCCTCGTACGATGTATACATGGTGGATGCACCAAAGGAGAATAGTGGCAATGACAAAGAAAATCTAGTTGAGAATAAACCTCGAGAGACACAGCAAAAATGCTGGCGTCGTCGGCGCCGCTCTAAGTCACCTCATTCAAAGGACATTAATACCGGCACCGGAGAAGACAATACTCTGGACGATGCTGAAAACAATGAAGACCTTGCTGAGGTAACATCCGAACAGGAGGAGCAAGAAAAACGGGCAAGCCAGCCCTGATGAACAGGCCAGGCCCAACGACTCGGAGGATGGTAGTTATTATCTGCTCTGTGAGGATGAGGAAAGCCTCGGCAACGAAGATTTCATCGTGCCTGAGGAACCTCTCGAGTAGGAGAGCTTCAAGCGCCAGCTAATACCCACCACAAGGACCCTAAAAAAGAAGGAGCAATAGCTTCAAGCTGACCAAGATCTGCTCGTCGAGAGGTTGACTGACGTTCTCACAGCCGAAGAATATGGTCTCAGGCGCCCAGCCAAGAGTTACCCAAAACGAAGATTGCTACCACAGTTCGGCGAAGAGGCGCCGAAGCCCATACTTCCCTCGCGTAATGCGGCCGACCGAACAGTACGCAGTCGGGACAGTGCGGTGGACCGACCACCTCGTGGTCGGGATAGAGCGGCAACTCAAGCCGAACAGCAACCTGCCCCGCCACCATGAAAAAATAGAGACAAACAGTTCGGGGTCATACACACGACCTCCGGCAGACTCTGGATAGTAGAGCAGGATATACCCGATAGATTTATGGATCGCAAGGACGTTCCTCAACACGTGATGATGGCTACCTATTCGGATGTGACAAACCTAGTCACACCCGAGCCGACAACCGTAGACGGACTCCATCGGAGCTACATCGTGATGCGGCCCGATATAGAGGTGCCGCACACCCTCTTTGCTTCACCGATGAAGTAATGGATCACGAATTCCCCGAAGGGTTCAAACCCGTTAGCATTGAATCATACGACGGAACAACCGACCCCGCGGTATGGATCGAGGATTTTATTCTCCATATCCACATGGCTGCGGAGATGACCTCCACGCTATCAAATACCACCCACTAAAGGTCGAAGGGCCAGCTCAGCACTGGTTAAACAGCCTGCCTGAAAACTCTATTCGTAGCTGGGAGTGTCGGTGTTCTGGGAACGGGGGTCCCAGACTTGCCTGCCTGCTGCCCACGGTGTGGCTTTGCTGGCAGGCCTGTACGCCCCATCTTCATTAACAAGGAACCAAGACCCTTGTGAGGGGCCAGGACTCGCGAGGCGGATGGCACAAGACCTCCTCAGGAGCGGCCTCACCAGGCCGGCTCGCGAGGGGCGGAGAGTTCAAGGTCGGGCAAACCTCACGAGGTTCGCATGATGTAAGCCATGACGATCGAGACCAGGCGGGCGCCAGCGCAGGCAGCGTCTTTGTTTCCTATTTGGTGCTAAGGGGGCAAGCGCAGGCACGGAGTACCGAGGCATCAAGAAAAGTTTGCCATGTTGGTGCAACGAGACCAAGACCTGAAGGACGGCAAGACGGAGGTCACCGTGGAGCCCAAGATGACGTCACCACCAGAGCCTTTGGCGGGAGAAGACTGCTTTTGTCAGGATAGCTTGTACTAGCTGTCCCCTTTCGAATTGGCCATTGTTGGCTTCCTTCCCGCTCAATATTTCGGGAGAGGACCATGGCCTCTATAAATAGGATTAGCCACCACAGTAGGCAGGGGACTCGTCTCAAATCCACCCGAACAACAACTAGTTCACCAAGCACAAGAACACCTCAACCTCAGGAGGCTGTTCTTCCCCTTGTACTATTCGTCCTCAGCCCAAGAGGCAATCCACCACCACCACACTGGAGTAGGGTATTACACCACAACGGTGGCCCGAACCAGTATAAATCTTGTGTCCTTTGTGTTGCGAGTTCGTCGAGTTAGTTCGTGAGATCTTAGCTAAGTTAGGACGCGGATCGATAGGGGGGAGATCTTCACGTGCACCCCAGTGTTCGAACCTTAAGGGTTTTTCCGGAACCCGTGATCTGACATTTGGCGCGCCAGGTAGGGGTGCGCTGAAGCTTCCTTCCCGTCGCTCCGCATCACGTCGCTTCATCGTCTCCATGGAGGACGCGTGTCGCGCCCGTGCCGAGTGCCGGGCTGCCCTCGCCACCCGCGTGGCTCAGCCGGCACCTGTCGGCGGGCCACCCCGTCGCTCTCCGTTGCCTGCCGCCAACACCGCCACCGGCACGGCGGGGAACGAGCAGCAAGCATCCTCGCTGCACCCCTCGGTGCGACAGGACGGCCGCACCGCCACCCCATCGCTGACTCCCGCTAGTTCATTGTCTCACGCTCGTCGCGTTCCCGCTGACGCACGGGCAGCTCTCCTCATGGCGTGCGAGCTCCTACACAACCGCCCAGTCGACGACCTCTACGAGGACTGGCTTGACCGCATCGCTGAGCTTGTCCGCGTCGCAGGGGGCTCCCCTGCGCCGTCCCACTCCCTGCCTCGCCCTCCGCCAGCCACGGGCGACATAGCTCATGAAGCACCTCCACCACCTCTGCCCCAAGACGGCACCCTATCGCCAAGGAACATGGCCCCACGGCGTGACCCATCGCGTCCAGTGCCCACGCGTGAAGAAAGAAGCTGCCAAGAAGTCCCTCGACCGCAATCGAACGCTCCGCCACTCCTCGCTCAGCCGTGCCAGGATCGTTTGCTGCGGCAAGGCCCCGCGCCGCTTGCCATAGCGGCACGCGGATGCCAAGACCAAGCTCCACCTCCAAGGCGGGCCCCTGTGACCATGGCCGGCTGCCGCGCCTTCACCCCCGAGCTGCGCAGCGTCACCTGGCCGGGCAAGTTCAAGCCAGATCTGCCTCCTCGCGACGATGCCAGCCCCGACACCACGGAGCTCTTGCATCTCTACGAGCTGAGCATCGAGGTGGCCAACGGCGACGAGAAAGTCATGGCGAACTGGTTTCCCATGGCTCTCAAGGATGGCCCCCGCTCCTGGCTCCTGAACCTGCCTCCAGGCTCAATTTCCTCCTGGGACGAGATGCACAACCGCTTCATCGCCAACTTCCAGGGCACTTGCGACTGCCCCCCGGGTGCAGGTGACCTGTGCCGCATCAAGCAACAACCAGGAGAGACCCCGGAAAAGTACATTCAGCGCTTCAATAGCGTGCGAACCAAGATCCCCAAGGTGACTGTCGGTGTCAAAACCGGTGGATCTCGGGTAGGGGTTCCCGAACTGTGATTCTAAGGCGGATGGTAACAGGAGGCTGGGGACACGATGTTTACCCAGGTTCGGGCTCTCTCGATGGAGGTAATACCCTATGTCCTGCTTGATTGATCTTGATGATATGAGTATTACAAGAGTTGATCTACCACGAGATCGTAGAGGCTAAACCCTAGAAGCTAGCCTATGGAATGATTGTTTGTTTTCCTACGGACTAAGCCCACCGGTTTATATAAACACCGGAGGAGGATAGGGTTACACGAATTCGGTTACAAGGGAGGAGATCTACACATCCATATTGCCAAGCTTGCCTTCCACGCCAAGGAGAGTCCCATCTGGACACGGGACAAAGTCTTCAATCTTGTATCTTCATAGTCCAACAGTCCGGCCAAAGGATATAGTCCGGCTGTCTGGAGACCCCCTAATCCAGGACTCCCTCAGTAGCCCCCGAACCAGGCTTCAATGACGATGAGTCCGGCGCGCAGATTGTCTTCGGCATTGCAAGGCGGGTTCTTCTCCAAATTCTGAATATCTGCTGAGTAGCATCCGGCTCCCCATAAATGTTGCACTTCTTGGCTTCTGTGCCCAATAAGGGCTATCTTCCATGTGTCGAGCGAATGCGAGGAGCCAGGGAATTTTTACATTCGCCACCCTAGCCATATAAGTAAACTGTCTATTAAAGATACGGGGATTCTTAGATCCAAACCACACCATCCTCCCACGGCGAGTATCCATCGGAGCGCGCTCGGAAAAATCCATTCCAACATGGCCGGCCATCAAAGCTCCTCCTCCCGCTCCCGTAGCCCTAAGCCCGGTGATTGGGAGAAGTGTTCCGTCCCGCACAACTAATTAGTAGAGTTACAGACCCAGGGATTTCTCCCTCTAGCATATATGGTCCCCGTTCGAGCCGGGATCGCCACCTATAATGGCGGGGAGCAAGCGAAGAGCTTCCTCCAAGGGGGAGCGGGTATGCCTTGTCCCTTATTTACTAAGGGGACTTGGATTTCCAATCCATCCATTCCTCCACGGGCTCCTAGAGTTTTACGGCCTCCAGCTGCATAATTTCACCCTGCTTCCATATTACACATCGTTGGTTATGTTTCCCTTTGTGAGCTATTTCTGGGCTGTGAAGCTCATTTCGAGCTGTGGAAGAGGCTATTCTGCCTTGTGCCCCATACACAGGAGGGATCAATATATCAAGTGGGCGGAGCCGAAATATGGCGCATCGCCAGGGCCGGATACCTGTCCGGTACCGCAAAGAAGACGTCCGAAGACTGGCCTTCAGAGTGGTTTTATATGGAGGACGTCCCCCTTCCAGATCCTATTCGGAGGGGTCTTCCCGAGTTCGACAATGCCCCTTTGCAGAAACACCGAAGCTGGCGCCCACGGAGCCCTCAGGAGGAAGATAACGGAGAAGTCCTTTACCTGATGGGCTGGATAAAAGCGATGGCTCAATCAGGATTGACAATAATTGAGGTTATGTCAATATGTATAATGTGGGGGGTGCAACCACTTCAATATCGAGGGCACCCCATGTGGCGCTTTAACGGGGTAGATGATGCCACCCACTGCGGGCGTAAGGGACCGGACTCCGCTGCTGCTCTAGCAAAAATTCTGTCTGAGTTGTTTAAGGGAGAGGAAGAGGAGTTCATCCGTATTAAGCCACGGGATGGATTCTCCATGTACAACCCTCCAAGCTGGGTGAGCTGTCACTTTTTACTCCCAACTTCCCGCATTCTTCGTCATAAATACTCACCTTGCCGTTTCATGGCAGGAACAGCGAAAAGCTGTAAGTGAGGTCAACATCCCACCTCCACAACCATAGGACCCTGACCGGGCCCTCGATCCCAGACTCGAAGAGGATCCGGACATATTTGTGGAGCTGATTGACAGGACATTCCATCAGTTGAGCTACGATGATGCCATGGTGGCCATCATATCCGACTATCCTGGGCTACTCCTTGCATCGCATGTAAGAAAAACTGGAGCCCCAACTTCTGAGAAGGATCCCCTTTTATGCACTTCACCTACCGTACACATGTGGTGTTTTACAGGGAAGGCCCTTGGGACACCATCCCGAACCCGCAGTGACTCACCAACAAGGGACACCGAAGCCAGGTAGCCCAAAAAGTAAGGTGGTCAGGACTGAGACGCCGGCACAGAGGTATGATACAGAACCTCGCTCCGTTGTTGTTGTCTTTCTTAAAATATAATGACGTCCATGTTTCCTTGTAGGAAAAATGCTCGCTGGACTATATCCGGAGAGGTTGCCGATCACGCCTCCACCAGTCGGGCTGCAGGGCTGGACATAGAGGCGGAAGCTAACACGGGGCGAACGCCGGATGCTCCTCCTACAGAGGTTGCGGATAGAACATCCGCTACAAATTCCGAAGTGGAGAGCAGCATGAATCACAGGCGTCGCCGGGCCGTACTTCGTGACGCTTGTTTCTCCCAAGAGGCGTTCGATGCCTTCAACTCAGGAGACGTGTACATCCGTGCTGCTCAAAATGGTCTTGCCAGAGCCACGGACCAGTATGTAAAGGATATACGGGTAGGAAAATCTGACGATTATATATATCAGTAGCCCCTGAGACTTGAAACAGTTGACACAACTGACTTAAGGATCATTATTTGTGCAGGTTCTTACAGAGAAGAATACCCAATTGTCTCAAGAGCTGGAAGAGTGCAAAGCCCAGCTACGGGCCGCGGTTGCCGCGTTGAAGGAGTCTGAGAAGGCCCCTGCTGGTAACACTTGTTTCCATTGCAAAGAATGATAGGTACCAGATAGTATGCGGCATGCATGCAAATGTAACAATAGATGTTGCAGATGAGTCCGGAATGAATCCGGAGGCCGTGCCAAAGAATGCACAACATGGTAACCGACAGCTAAATGCTGGCGAGCGCGTGCTTACGCGGGTCAGCGGGAGAAAAATAATCTCCAGGACACCTATATCCGGCTAGGCGTGGAACTGAAAGATGTCCGAGCCCAACTTGCGGACTCCGTGAACGAGAACAAGCAGCTTCGACGCGGCATTTTCAGTAAGTGCTTGAATGAAATTTTGAAAGAGTTCGGCGAAGAAGTCGGCTAACAGAGTTATGTCTGCAGGTATGCTGACGGGTCGTCCCGCGGAGGAGATGCCCGGGTCTGCGGGTGATCTTCTACCAGAGCTCTTACAACTGCACGAACAAGTTCGGCAGGCGATGCAGGGTATTGCCCAAGCCTTGTGGTTATCCGCCTCCCCGCTAGGAGGCATGGGGGAGCTTATAGAGAAGCTCAAGGGAGTGCGGCGGCGCTTCCGATTATGGAAGATATCAGCCTGACGACAAGGTGCAAGGGAAGCCTAGGCCATGGTGAAGACGCGATATACCAAAGTTGACCCAAACCACATGACCGAGGTCTGACCTGTGAGGCCCGATGGGAAAGAGATCCCCGTCAGTTTGGTATATGACCAAGTAGAATTAGCCGCAAAGTTTTCCCAACAGGATTGTAGGCTAGATAGCCTGTTGGATGGTATAGAAGAAGAATTTAGTCAGTCTAAGTGAATGTGTACTTTAAGTGACATATATAATGTCCCTAGCCTGATTGTAAATCATTTGTCATGGCGGACCTTTTTGCTTCGACCTCTGGACCCGATAGTCCGGAGTGTATCCGAATACCCGCTCGGTTATGTAAAAACCGGGGTATGCATGGAAACCAGGCGTAGGGGTCATAAGTGCTTGAACAGACAAGTACCCAACTATCTATGTTATATTACATGGATAGTAAGAAACATCTTCCAGGGAGAATAGTTTCGTTAAGGGTTCCTTTCCCTGGGTACGCATGCCCTAATGTGCATGTCCGAACTGCGAAAAGAGATGCAGGCTATTACATCTGGGGGCATGTGTCAAAATAAATAAAAGTCATCTTTTGTTCACCGACCGAATATTCCCTTAAGAACGCTAGCTTTCGGCTTCACCCAGTCTGAGGTACACATCCGGCTGACCCGGCAGTAACAATCGCAGAGGTGCTCCCCATATGCCCTAGCTGAATTAACGGGAACGTAGGGCATAAATACAAGAGCCAGGCAACCCAGCTTGGCCAAAACTTAAGTCATATCGATGCATATAATGGCGAAAAAGGTACATGTGGAAGAATAACACATGTGTGGGGCATAAAGCCCAGAAAAATAGTTATATTAAGCTTATGTATAAGAAGCCCCCAGGTATAATGAGCGCGGTTGGCGCGTCAAGATTGTGTAACCAAGACACAAGTTAGCCTTTTAAGGCCTTGAGGAGAAGAAAAAAAGAAGAGAGAAAGAGAGAAAAGACAGATAAATGATACGCAAAAAATTGACGGGGGTAAGGAGATGAACATAGAGTCCGGCACTAGGCATAGAATCTTCTGAGTCTGGCTGCGTTCCATGGGTTTGGCTCGAGTCGATTGTCCGATGCATCCCACAGACGATACGCTCCACTGGTCAGAACCTGGTCAATAATGAAGGGACCTTCCCATTTGGGCTTGATCTTGTTCTTTTTCTTCTCCGGCAGGCGTAGAACTAGTTCGCCAACGTTATAGGTTTTGGCCCGTACTTCTCTGCTTTGATATCTTCGATCCCGTTGCTGATAGAATGCGGAACGGGCTTTTGCTACTTCACACTCCTCCTCCAGGGCGTCCAAACTGTCCTGCCGATCGAGCTCGGCCTCTTTTTCTTCGTACATGCGCACTCGAGGTGAGTCATGAATTATGTCACAGGGTAGAACCGCCTCTGCGCCGTACACCATAAAGAATGGTGTGTATCCGGTAGTGCGATTCGGCGTCGTCTGCAGCCCCCATAGTACGGAGTCCAGCTCCTCTACCCAGTGCGTGTTTGATTCCTTTAAGGACCGCACTAATCTGGGTTTGATGCCGCTCATGATAAGACCATTTGCTCGCTTGACTTGACCATTAGTTTGCGGGTGATAGACAGAAGCATAATCAAGCTTGATGCCCATGTTGCTGCACCAAAGTTTTACCTCGTCGGCTGTAAAGTTCGTGCCGTTGTCAGTGATGATGCTGTGGGAGATGCCATGACGGTGTACAACCCCAGATATGAAGTCTATCACCGGTCCGGATTCAGCCGTTTTGACGGGTTTGGCTTCTATCCATTTGGTGAATTTATCCACCATGACCAGTAAGTATTTTTTCTTATGGGTTCCCCCTTTGAGGGGTCCGACCATATCAAGCCCCAGACCGCAAAGGGCCAAGTAATGGGGATTGTTTGGAGAGCGATAGGTGGCATATGGCTTTGGTTGGCAAAAAGCTGGCAACCGACGCAATGTTGGACCAGATACCGTGCATCTACTCAGGCCATCGGCCAATAGAAACATGTACGGAAGGCCTTGCTTACAAGGGCCCGGGCTGTGGTGTGGTGGCCGCCGAGTCCAGCATGGATTTCTGCCAAAAGCTTCCACCCTTCCTCTTCGGAGATGCACCTTTGAAGGACTCCGGTAGTGCTTTTCTTATAAAGCTCTCCCTCGTGGACCTTGTAGGCTTTAGATCGCCGCACTATGCATCGAGCCTCATTCTGGTCCTCGGGTAGTTCCTGCCTGGTTAGGTAGACTAGGAATGGTTTTGTCCACGGGGCGATGACGGCCATTATCATGTGGACTGAAGGTGTTATTTCGATGGCAGAGCCTCTGATTGTGTCAGAGTGTTCGGTATTTGGTGTTGTGGCCGGGTCTGTAATATTGTTACCGGTGTCCCCTTCCCATACCACGGATGGCTTAAACAACCTTTCCAAGAAGATGTTAGGTAGGACAAAGTCACGCTTAGCACCGATACGGGCGAGGATATCCGCCACCTGATTGTTTTCCCGAGCCACATGGTGGAATTCAAACCCCTCGAACCGAGCTCACATTTTGAGGACGACGTTGTGATATGCCGTCATTTTCGGATTCTTCGCATCGAAGTCTCCATTTATTGGAGATATTGCGAGGTTCGAGTCCCCACGTACCTCCAGGCGTTGAATGCCAATGGAAACTGCCATCTGGAGACCGTGTAATAGGGCCTCGTATTCGGCTGCGTTGTTGGAGTCTGTGTATAGTATTTGGAGTATGTATTGGACTGTATCACCGGTGGGGGACGTCAGGACGATGCCAGCCCCTAGACCAGCCAGCATTTTAGAGCCATCAAAGTCGGAGACCTAGGGGTGGGGGAGTTTCCGTGGATTTTTGAACCTATGGATTTAAGTCCAGACCTTGACCCAATCTGAGACCCAGGGGCGGGGTAGTTTCCGATCTTGTAAGTTTGGGCTCCGGGATGTTGCCCCGCAGGTTCGGCATACTGCCTGATTCTAGGTTCAGGGTTAAGGCGATGTCGTCCCGTGGACGGGTATCTGGCTTGGAGATCTTGGGAATCTGGACATAGTTCGTCCTTAGGATAGAGGAAGACTCGCCGCATTGCTCCTCCACCACCGCTATCTAATGGGTGACCGGCGGAGAGTTAATCTCACTTTGGTCGGGTTTAGGCCCAATCCGATCATAGTCCATAGAGACTCCCAGAGCGGCGATGCGATCCAAGAGCTCATTCAAAGAGGAGAGCTCCATTGGTTCCATCTGCTCGGTGAATTTTGAGACAATGTGGAGGCTATTTTCGATGACCCGAGAAGTCATCGTCGGCGCAGCGGCCGAGCGGGCGGTCATGACGAAGCCGCCTAGTCGGAGAGTTTGGCCTACAGCCAGGGCTCCCCCAGAGGTGATGTTCTCCTTGACAACGAGACGAGCCATCCCTCCTTATGATGACGACACAGTGGAACTCTCAACGAAAGCACCAATGTCGGTGTCAAAACCGGCGGATCTCGGGTAGGGGTTCCTGAACTGTGCGTCTAAGGCGGATGGTAACAGGAGGCTGGGGACACATTGTTTACCCAAGCTCGGGCCCTCTCGATGGAGGTTATACCCTACGTCTTGCTTGATTGATCTTGATGATATGAGTATTACAAGAGTTGATCTACCCTGAGATCATAGAGGCTAAACCCTAGAAGCTAGCCTATGGTACGATTGTCTGTTGTCCTACGAACTAAACCCTTCGGTTTATATAAACACTGGAGGGGGCTAGGGTTACACAAAGTTGGTTATTCAGTGCTTTGTAAGAGTTGTTGTTACTTGGTGGAGGATGTACCAAACCATCAATGGATGTCAAAGAGTAACCACTTGGGAAGAATTTAAGTTGACTCTGCAAATATCTCGTCTTGTGTCCCAGAAGTTGAGGCCTTATGGAAAGTGTCGGGTGGTAGGTGCGACATATGCCAGCGGGTGGCTTATCATTGTGGGAGCCAGTAAAACATCACCGGTGCCTGGAAACGGGATGAGGCGAAGACATGCACGCCGGCGAATCTTACCCAGCTTCGGGGCTCTCCGTGGAGATAACACCCCTACTGCTGCTCCGCGGGGTCTCCGCATGATCACTAGATGAACAAGTAACTACACGAAGCTCCTTGAGCTGTTTGGCGAGAGGATGAAGAAGGGCTCTGCTTGCTCTCTTCTCCTCCCTACGTGGTGTCTAAAACTAGCAGGGATCAACCCTTTGCATGGGTGTCCCGGGGGGTTTATATAGGCCTACCCCCCGGGGGTACAATGGTAATTCGGCTGGGCGTGGGGCCCAGCCGTCCGTGTCTTCGCTCTCCGGCTTCTGCGCCGGCTGCTGGGGCCCGCCGGCTGCCGGCTCCCTGGTCGACAGGCAGGCCCCACTATCCAGGGCCTTGTCGATGGCTGGTGACTGTTGCTCAATCTTGGTGACGAGGCCTTCGCCGAGGTAAGCATTGCTACAGTGCTGCCGTCCGGCGGGTGACCACTGTAGCCTCACCGCGTCTTGTCTCCTTAATGGGCCGTCTCCTTCGAGGGGGTGGCAAGCCGGCTGGAGAGAGCCAACTCCGTCTCGGGCCGATTGGGGGAGGCCAGGCCGCCTTCAGGTGTCTCTCTACCTGAAGGGGCCCACCGCCCATGGGCTGTACTGGTAGCCCATCGTGTATGACATCAGGGTCAGTGTGGCAACAGTGTCGCACCAAATGGGTCATGGCCACCCGTACGGCGCACTGTGCCAGGCGCGCCCCGGGATTCGGGGGTGACAGGTTTCACTGTAGCCACGCCCTGTCACATCGCCGTTATGTGGATGCAGACTTCGGGGGTACGGTCTTAACCGATTTATGGGAGCCGGCTCCTTGGAGTCGGCCTTCTCGCAGCCGGCTCCTCGGAGCCGGCCCTCCCTCGGCTTTCTTCATTAGGGCTGAAGTCGGGCCGCCTTCCAATAGCCGGCCTGGGAGATAGCCAGCCAAGGGAAGGCGGCCCCATGTCTTGGATTCTTAAGAGCCGGATCGGCTCGTAATTTTTTCAGAAAGGCCAGGGGGAGCCGGCTAGGCTACCCGTGGTTACTTACTCCGACAGAAAGGATATGGAGAAACCTTGTGCAGACAAGCTTTGAGG
Organism: Triticum dicoccoides; assembly: GCF_002162155.2. Classification (NCBI taxonomy): domain Eukaryota; kingdom Viridiplantae; phylum Streptophyta; class Magnoliopsida; order Poales; family Poaceae; genus Triticum; species Triticum dicoccoides. The sequence goes on from NC_041380.1 coordinate 193,084,510, forward strand.
AGAAATAGGACACAACCATAAAAAAACAAGGACGAATACCCTCATAATCAGAGGTTACCAAAGGAGTTAGCCGAGGATCTCAGGGAACTTCGGTTGGAGATTGTTCCCAAAGGTTTTGTTGCAGCAATGGAAGTTCAGTCTACATTGTTGGGAAAGATCTGTGAAGCTCAGAAGGATGACAAAGAGATTGCTGATGTAAAAGAGAGGATGAGCAAAGGAAAGGCCAAACGTTTTCGTAAGGATGAGCACGACACCTTATGGTTCGAGGACCATGTATATGTGCCCAACAATGCAAAGATCAAGAAGTTAATACTTCAGGAGGCTCATGACTCACCATACTTGATACACCCCGGAAACACCAAGATGTATTTGGATTTGAAGGAACGTTTCTGGTGGACGGGGATGAAGAAGGATATTGCCGAGTATGTAGCCGTATGTGATGTATGTCAGAGAGTGAAGGCAGAGCATCAAAAGCCATCCGGATTGTTACAGCCTATGCCGATACCCGAATGGAAGAGGGATAAACTTGGCATGGATTTTTTTTTATCGGAATTCCCAGAACCCGAATGGGACATGATTCTATCTGGGTAGTAGTTGATTCGCTTGACCAAAGTGGCTCACTTTATCCCAGTAAAAACCACCTATACAAATGAGAAGTTGGCCAAGATATATTTGACCAGGATCGTATGTCTGCATGGAGTTCCGAGGACCATCGTATCAGATAGAGGAACACAGTTTACCTCAAAATTTTGGAATCAGCAGCACCAGACCTTGGGTACTAGGCTAGAGTTCAGTACACCCTTTCATCCGCAGACAGAAGGATAAATCGAGAGAGTCAAACAGATTCTGGAGGACATGTTGGGAGCTTGTGCATTAGATTATGGATCCAGTTGGGATAATAATTTTCCTTACACGGAGTTCTCATACAACAACAGTTACCAAGCCAGTTTGAAGATGGCCCCTTTTGAAGCTTTGTATGGGAGAAGGAGCCAGACACCATTGATGTGGGATGAAGTTGGAGACCGTCAGTTGTTTGGACCAAATGTGATCAAGGAGTCAGAAGAAAATGATAAGTTGATTCGAGATAGACTGAAGGTAGCTTAGTCCAGACAGAAGAGTTATGCAGACTCAAAAATGCAAGGAGGTAGTCTATGAAATTGGAGACAGAGCATGTCTTCGTGTGTCCCCTCTGCGAGGAGTTAATAGATTTGGAGTTAAGGGAAAGGTAGCCCCGAGATTTGTAGGACAATACCGAGTTTTGGAGAGTATGGGAGAAGTGGCCAACAAGTTGGTGTCACCCGAAGGACTATCAAGAGTTCATGATGTGTTTCACGTTTCCCAGTTGAAGAAGTGCTATGCAAGAGAATTTAGTAATTAGAGGACCAATAAAGTTAGCATCCTTAGTACCGATTGGATCTTATGAGTTGTTACTCTGTGAAGGAAGATTTTGACCGTTTTCGAGGATATGAGAAATATGGTCTATGGATGAGTTTGTGTCATTTTAAGGGTGGTAGTACCCTGTGAGGACACTTGACCCATGGAAATGAGAATGATATACCACGAAGTGGATTTTTGGCAAAATAAGAATGAGTCTTGTTTCGGTATGTGGGATATTCCACGAGAATGAATAGATGAATTACTATTGGATATAAAGGAGGTATGATGTTTGAAATATGGATCAATGGAAATTCCATGATGAGTCTGAGTAATCACATCTTATTTTGGTACCAACAGAAGGAAGGAAGACAATACAACTGGATGGATTTTAGTATACTTGGAAGCTGGAAGTTAGATGTTGGATTAGAGATCCGTTGCCCCGATGATGAGTTCAAGGTTTGCAAGTGATGAGATGGGCCATAACCCACAGGCCCCAGAACCTGCCAGGAAGCAAGCACACTCTTGCTGAAGGAAAAACCCTGGAAGGAGTTACGTTTTATCGATAGACAATCTTATAGGAATTACGCAAAACCTGAGAGTTGTGAAGGAACGATAGATGGTTGTTTGGCTTGCAGAATCTATGGATTTATCCGAACTTGGTTCCTCGACAAGAGAAATTCTGAAATGCTTGTGAGGATGACCAAGTGTTAGAATGCGAGATTCGCTAAACCGTATACAAGGTAATGATTTGGTTGCGGGATGGATTGATCACCATACCGACTTACTCTTATTATTCTCCTTGCTATGTGGGATGGTAAATCTGAGTGACTTACCTATAGTAAAGAGACGACGATCAAAACCCTGTTTAAACTTAGAATGGTATAAGTATTTTCCCCTTGTACACAACAGTTGTTGCCAACCGTAGGTTATACGGTGAGATTCAACCCAGACACATTTCCTGTAGGAGAAACCATAAATTGTTGACCACCATGAGATATTGATAGTTGTTTAGTTTTGGCGCTAGACCCGTCAGCTAAGAAGACCCAATCTCGGAATAACCTTACCAAGAGGAAAGGACAGAAGAATTGAGGAAAAGGTTATGCCACTATCGGAAGAGCCCAGAGAAGGAATTTGCCGAGAATCTGAGAAGACCGGCCCCGTCAAGAATAAGGATGGAGTATATGAGTATTGATGGGACCGTAACAATGTTTCTAAGGGTGATGATCGATGGATTTTGAGAAGACCCCAAACCCAACCTATTTCTTTCTAGCCTCTCCGAATCTCGAGGACGAGATTCATTTTAAGGGTGGTAGGTTTGTAACATCCCAAAATTCTAAATTTTGGAATGTTATAATAAATAGATAGATTGATTGTTTGATTAATTGACTGAAAGTGAGTGAAATTCGAAGCTTTTTGAAAGTTAAATGAGACTAAATAAAAGGACTTTCCCGAACTTTCACATTTGCATTTTATGATCTCCTGAATTCAAATTATTTTCAACTACAAAACCCTACAGAGAAGATGATATGACTTCTTCCATTTAATTAAATGAAAAGGGTTTTTGAAAATATTTCAATTCCATTTGGAAACATTTACAATTCAGAAACTTTATGCAACTCAATGATTTTCATGAGAGAAGATAAAATGACTTCTTCAAATTATATGAAATATGAGTTGGAAGTTTCAAAGAAATCCAATTAAACGTCCTTTTGAAAATAAATTTCAATTTGGATGTTACCATATGGATTATTCATTTGCATTCTTTATTTTTATGCATTTTGTTTTATTTGATTTGGTGATCCAGAAAACCTAAGCAACTCAAGGACCAACATGAGAGAGTTGGGGTTTTATTTAAAACTCATTTTGAACTTAATTCAAATATGAAACTGGATCTATTTTGACCATATTAAATTCTTTCCGATTATTTCTCAAAATAAAATAAAGAGAGAGGACAATAGGACTTCCTCAAAAATACCTGAAAAATATTGGAAAAGTAATTTAGAGTCAAAATAATTTTATTGGATTTTTATTCAGAGTTTATTTTCTTAATTTAGGAAAAAAATGCATTTTTCAATGTATTTATTTTGGTCCGAAAAAATGTTCACTTAGTCGTAAATATTTCTAGAAGACCATAGAAATTTATTTCATAATTTTTGGACTCCGTTTGATATTTCTTTTCTCTGTTTTTCCTCTTTCCGAATTAAAAAAAAAGTGAACCGACCTACACAGCGTGCCCGGGCCGGACTCCTCCCACCCGAGGCCTTTATAAGCCGCCCCCGGGCGCTAGTTTTACACCTCACCCCGCCCTTGCCCTGTAGCAGCGCTGCCGCCTCTCGCCAGCGCCGCCGGCGGTGATCGCCGGAATAGTGAAGGTAAAAAAAATTATTATTATTTTTATATATTTTTCTTTTTTTTGACAGGGACCTATTCGCAATTATTTTTGTCACAGATTAGTCCTTGATCTTAAAACCTTCGTATCTTTTTGCTCGTTTGTCCAAACGCAGTAAAACCAACGCCTAAATCTTCGTCTCGAGCTCCTATACAAATTGAACCAACTTGAACAAGATTTTGAAAACTTTTGAATCTGTTTCAAACAGATTTGATTCGAATCTTCTTTTGATCATATCTTTTTATCCGTAACTCCGTTTGAGTTGATTCTTTTTGCAAATTAAAGCTCTTGACCTAAACTTTCTGATAAGGCCAAATTCAAATAATTTTGGTACTGTTAGAAATTGTTTTATGTTGCAAGAGCTATTTGCTTGGTTTTGATGTTTTTCGAATCGAATTCTTCGATCTTTCTGGTCTTTTGAGTGATTGCTTATGTGTGGTTACTATTGCTTGATTATGATAGATTGACCAGAGTGTAACGAGTAGAGCTATCAAGATTTTGAGTGCAAATCATCTTCATCAACATTGCAGGCAAGTTCACACTTTGATCATACCTCTTTCATACCTAGTTTTTATTGCATTAGATCAAACCTCAAACATTGCATGATTAGGATCTAATTAAATTGTGGGGTGGGAAATAGTTGAGGTAGTACCTATTACCTGTTTATTATCAAACCTTTGGGAGTTACTTCTACATTTGCTTATTATTACTATGCTATGCTAGTAGATGGGGATTGGGTTTTGAGAGTATTCATGACAGATGTGAGATTGTTAATTAATGGTTTACTTAAGGTGGCAACTTAAACACACATCTCGGTGGATTGAGGCACCTGGGTATTCCAGGATTGCCTGTCTAGGCACCTGAGTAGACCAGGATTGCCTGTTTTTTATGGACCGCCACCCAGGCTCAAAGGGATCATGAGATTATTCATACTAGAAACTTCCATGTGCAGCCACAAGCTACTATGGGCTCTAGCATAGTTGGCTAAGTCGTGCGAACTCTTACAGTGGTAGACTAGCATATGTAGGGGATATAGGTGGTACGGTCTACCCGATCGTAAGGTGCCAGCGCTTCTGAAAGACTATGTCTCGGTCATCCATTTCTCAAACACCATGTAGTGCGAGAAATCCAACAGAGGCGATCGAGTCTTGTGGGGAAAAGTGCGCAACCTCTGCAGAGTGTATAAACTAATCATGATTAGCTGTGTCCCCTGTTATGGACGTCTTGAGTATCTAGTACCTGGATTATCATGTGAATCTCATCATGTTACTTTAAATGAATATTGTTGGGTTTTAATGATGATGCTTAATTCGGATTGAGAATGCTGTCAACCATTCTCAATGTTTCACAACCACCATGATAGTTAAATAAAATTTATTCCTTTGCAGTAGGGAAAAATTGGCTTTTCGCAAAAACATTATAACCCTAGAGCCTTTCCACCAGCCAAATATGCATGTAGTGACAGCCTTTATTCATCATTATCCTCTGGTGTGAATTTTCCAGTACATTCAATGTAGCGACCCTTGTGGCCGCAACGTCTCATGTTGCAGGATATCTTACGACGAGCAAGTGATACGTTAGGGTTACGATTTCTACACTCAACTTTGCCGTTGGTGTTGATGGGAATCCACAACCTTGTTACTTCTGCTATTTGGATCGAGGTAATAGTATTTAAGTTATTTTATACATGTGATTTACCTCTGTTATAAATCCTCGAGTACTGTGCGTCAGCATAGCGATCCAGGGATGACACTTAAGCACAGAGACTTGATCCATTCGGGTCGGGTCGCTACAGTTTTGCCGGCACCCGTGATCCAACTAGGAGGACTTGGAAGAAGCCTTCCTTGACAACTTCCAAGGTACATATGTCCAGCCACCAAACGCCGATGACTTAAGCCACATAGTCCAACAACCTGGGGAGTCAGCTAGGAAATTTTGGACTAGGTTCCTAACCAAAAAGAACTAGATCATCGACAGTCCGGATGCCGAAGCTCTAGCGCCATTTAAACATAGCATCCGCGACGAATGCCTCGCCCGCCACCTCAGCCAAGAAAAGCCGAAATCTATGGCAGCCCTCACGACACTTATGACCCGGTTTTGTGTGGGTGAGGATAGCTGGCTGGCTCGTAGTAACAATACGGCCAGCGACGCAGGCCCCTCTAAGGCCAAAAACAACAACTACAAGCTCCGACGTAACAGACAGAAATGCCGAAGCAATGGTAATAATACCGACGACACTACAGTCAATGCCAGATTCAGTGGCTCCAAGTCCAGCCAGCGGAAGAAACCGTACAAGAGAATCAATCAGGGACCATCCAGCCTGGACCGCCTACTCGACCGTCCGTGCCAAATCCATGGCACCCCAGACAAACCAGCCAACCATACCAACAGATATTGTTGGGTTTTTAAGCAAGCCGGCAAGTTAAATGCCGAGAACAAGGAAAAGGGATCGCAGAGTGAGGACACGAGGAGCCCCTACAACCAAACACAGGGGGACAAAAGAAGTTTCCCCCTCAGGTCAAAACGGTGAACATGATATATGCTACACACATCCCCAAGAGGGAGCGCAAGCGCGCACAGAGGGACGTCTACGCGATAGAGCCAGTCGCCCCAAAATTTAATCCATGGTCGTCATGCCCGATCGCTTTTGATCGCCGGGATTACCCGACCAGTATCCATCAAGGCGGTTCACCCGCACTGGTCCTGGACCCAATAGTTGATGGGTTCCACCTGACACGAGTCTTGATGGATGGTGGCAGCAGGCTCAACTTTCTCTATTAGGATATAGTGCGTAAAAAGGGCATTCATCCATCACGGATCAAACCCACAAAGAGTCATACCAGGTGTAGAGGCTCGTTGTACGGGCTCAGTCACGCTCGAGGTTGTCTTCGGATCCCCGGACAATTTCCAAAGCGAGCAGTTAATCTTTGACATAGTCCCCTTTCGCAGCGGCTATCACGCACTACTCGGACAGATCGCATTCTCCTGGTTCATTGCGCTAAACAACTCCTTCAAGGTCCATACAATTGGATCAAGATTGTTTAGATTCCATCCCGAACACCTCTGTACTACCTACGTGGGGGCAGAAGCCGACGACTGGAAAACCCTCAGATTTCACATAACACAGCCGCATAGGAGGAATTTTTTAAAACATAACAAGCATTATATTGCAAATCCACTTTGTTCTACCATACAAGGTAGAAGGAACTTGAATACATTCATTCAAAGATAGTGTCCTGCACACGCTGGGTTGCTACAAACCGAGACCCCTCTAGGACATCTGCAAAATAGCGCTCGGGTGTGCGGTGCTCCTTGCCCTCCGGCAGCCCCTTTGTCAGCTCGACATCCATCTTCGCCCACCACATCTTGCAGCGGGCGAAGGCCATGCATGCACCTTCAATGCAGGATGATGGCTTGACGACAGCCAGTCGAGGACATGCGTTCACCAGCCACTTCACGACCCCGAAGTAGATGCGGGCCATAGCTTCGGCTAGCCATAGCTGGATTATCAAATCCTTCATGGCTAGCTCGGCCACATTATGCAGCTCGACCAGCTGTTTCAGCTGATCGGTGAAGGGCACGGGACGCTCTGGCGCAAGATACTACGACCAGAACAATTTCTCCGTGGAGCTGCCTTCTTTGGCTCGAAAGAACTCCACGGCGTTAGACACACTGCACGGCAGATCTGCGAAGGCCCCTGGAGAACTTTGAATCCGGGTTAGTAAGAAATACTTCTTCTTTATATATTTGCTTTGCATGCTAAACACCTTACCCACCGCGATCTTCCTACCCTCTTGGATTTCCTCGAGGGCACCCTGGGCTTCAACCCGGGCCGCTTCTGTGCTTTGACGAGCCTTGGAGAGTTCGGTCTCTCGAGCCTAAACATCGCCCTCCAGGGTCTCGTACTTCTTCATCGCATCCTGGAGCTCTTGCTAGACCTCGTTCAGCGGGGCCTTCAGCTTCTTGCGAGCGGCCTGCTCCTTGACGGCTCTCTCCTCGGCTTCGGCCAGGGCCGTTTTCAGGGCCTCGACCTCGGTCGTGGCCCCTACATCATTTATACATCATTTACTATTTCCGAATATATAGCAAGCCATTGCATACCTTGCTGGTCTTCCAGCTGCTTCCTCACATGGCCAAGCTCTTCTTCAGCCCGCTCCAGTTTCTGCTTTAGTCCGGAGACTTTGGCAGCATGAGAAGTCGCGGCCAGTAGCGACACCTACTTATTAACATCAGACACACTTGGTTAGTTTCCTATGAAATTTAATTGATCCTCTGTCCGGCTTGTCTTTCCGAGCACCGGACAGTGTCTCAGGGGCTACTGTCTATGTGGAGATTTTCTCGGTTAAACGCCGCTTACCTCAGAACCTGTCAGCAAGCTGCTACAGGCTTCGGTCAGTCCGCTCTTGATGGACTGAACCTTCTCAATCACCGTACCCATAAGGATACGATGTTCTTCCGTAATGGAAGCGCCTTGTAGCGCTTCCAACAGATTATCCGGCGCCTCTGGATGGACAGAGGTCACTGGTGGGACGGGCGCGCCTCCTTCTCTTGATGGAGGCTGCTTGTCGGACTCCGGGGCCATATGGGTCTCCAGATCCGTTCCGAGAGGGGGGGCGAATCGAGTACGGCCCCCATCATCAGCCTCCATGGGGGCTTGTTTCCCCATGTGTCCAGCGGCCGAGGTATCGCCCTCCAGCGCCACCTTGACGGCCTCCTAAACCTCTCCCTGGCCTAGGAAGGTTGTTCGGGACAGCACATCGACGTCTCCTGGGGCCTCGGGAGAGTAAGCGGATGGTGGTGTCTCGCTAGCCATCTCCTTTGAGTCCAATGAGCCTCTTGATGAGGATCGCTGGGAGCTGTCATGGGCCGGACTACAATAGCATAATTAATCATGTCAGTACGACAAAGAGGAGAGGTTAGATTTATGGGCATGTACGAGTCATAACACTTACGATGCGGCCCGAGGCTTAGTGCGGGGGCGTCGCTCCGGACTGCTGTCGACGTCCCATGCGGAGCTGGCCGCGAGCGGGCCTTTCCCCTTCTTGGGCGCCTCCGCCTCCAGAATTGTGGAGGCCGCGCTCTTCTTCCTCCCTCCATCAGAGGGAGAGTCGCTCTTCTCCTCCTCATCGTCATCGTCTTTGGCGACGGAGGAATGGGTCTTGTCTTCGGACGTCGAGTCCGAAGCGCCCTTGCGGCAGGGGTCACTCTGGACGCCCTTGGCCTTCCCTGTGGCCTTCTTCGCCGGCGCCATATAGGGCGCTGGCACCAGCATCTTCGCTAAACGCGGAATGACTGGTTCTTTAGGCAGCGGAGCCGGACACCGGATCTGCTTCGCCCTCTCCATCCAGTCCTGAAGAAGTAATGATAATAATAGCTTAGATATCATCCTTGAAACAAGCAAGTAGGGGATGCGTTAAAAATAACATACCTCATTGGCGAGGTGATGAATGTCGTGCCTGCGGTCCGAATCCGTGGCCGACGGTGTCTCGTTGCCCTTGAAGAGCAACTTCCAGGCGTCTTCGTGAGAAGTTTTGAAGAGCCTTTTCAGGGTATGGTGCTTCTTTGGATTAAACTGCCATACAGGGCAGCTTCGGCTTTGGCATGGGAGAATCTGACGAACTAGCATCACCTGGATTATATCGACAAGCTTGATATCCTTGTCCACCATACTTTGAACGCGCATCCGCAGCGCTATCAACTCATCTGACGATGACCAATTCAGGCTCTTCTAAACCCAGGAGGTCAGCCGCATTGGAGCGCGGGAGTTGAATACGGCAGTGGCGGCCCAGTTTGCACCGTGGGGTTCTGTGATGTATAACCATTGTTTCTGCCATTCCTTGACAGTCTCCACAAAAGTGCCTTTCGGCCAGGAGACATTAGTCAGCTTGCTCACCATGGCACCTTCGCACTCGGCGTGCTAGCCATCCACCACCTTTGTCTTCACATTAACGAACTTGAGCCACAGCCCGAAGTGGGGTTGGATGCAGAGGAAGGCCTCACACACGACGATGAATGCGGAGATGTTGAGGAAGGAGTTCGGGGATAGATCATGGAAGCCTATCCCATAATAGTTCATCAACCCGCGGACGAAAGGGTGGAGTGGAAACCCTAACCCGCGGAGAAAATGAGGATGAATACCACCCTCTCATTGGGCTTCGGTGTGGGGACGACTTGCCCCTAGGATGGAAGACGGTGGGCGATTTCCTTCGCTAGGTACCCGGCCGCCCGAAGCTCAGAAATGCCCTCCTCCTTGACGGGGGAGACCATCCATTTTCCTTGACCCCCAGATCCAGACATGGTTGAGTGCTAGCTTGAGTGGGAAGAAGATGAGAGCTTGGGCGTTGGAGCTCAAGAGTGGAAGGGCAGAGGAAGAGAGAAGACGTGGGAGAACAAGGGGGAATCCTTATCCCCTTATAAAGGCAGTGAATATCGAACGCCTCCCAACTCGCCTTAAAACTCGCCTATTCCCAAGGGCTATGTAAACAGGCACGGTTGGGTTACCCACGCCCGAATTGACGAAAATCCCACAATAAGGGGACACTATCTCTGCTTTGGCAAGACGTGCCAATGGCAACCGCGTCTCGAAACGTGGAGAGGCAGACAAAAAGCGGTTCGAAATTATGACCGGGCAAACGTGATGTCATATTACAAAAAGTTGTCAGCGGATTGGACTCGTGGAAAATTATATTCCCTTTGCGGTTGTGTGTGGTGCGTGTGTTACAGGTCCGGACACATTCAATATGTCCGAAGACTATCTTCAAGTTTGGAAGGAGGAACCCACCTTGCAATGCCAAAGACAAATCTATGCGCCGGATAACTTGTCATTGAAGCCAAGTTCAGGGGCTACTGAGGGAGTCCTGGACTAAGGGGACCTCGGACGTCCGGCCTATTAGCCACGGGCCGAACTGATGGTCTATGAAGATACAAAGACCGAAGACTGCACCCTTGTCCGGATGGGACTCTCCTTGACGTGGAAGGCAAGCTTGGCGACCAAATATGTAGATTCCTCTCTTTGTAACCGACCTTGTGTAACCCTAGATCCTCCCAGTGTATATATAAACCGGAGGACTTAGTCCAACAGAGAGAGATATATTCATTATCATAGTCATACAGCCTAGACCTCTAGGGCTTAGCAATTATGATCTCGTGGTAGATCAACTCTTGTAATACTCCTATTCATCAAGATCAATCAAGCATGACGTAGGGTATTACCTCCATAGAGAGGGCCCAAACCTGGGTAAACATCGTGTCCCCTGTCTCCTGTTACCATCGACCTTAGATGCACAGTTCGGGACCCCCTACCCGAGATCCGCCGGTTTTGACAACGACAATGACCATGAGCTATTTTATCTCTGCCTTTACGATGAGGCGGGGCAGTCTGGTGTTCGGCTTGAGTTGCTGCTTTATCCCGACCACGTGGTGGTCGGTCAGCCGCATTGCGTGATGATGGTATGGGCTCTGGCGCCTCGTTGTTGAACTAAGGTAGCAATTTGCGCTTCGGGTAGCTTTTGGCTGGGTGCTTTAGGTCGTATTCTTCGGCTGCTAGGACATCTGTCCATATATCATTGAGAAGATCTTCGTCAGCTTGAAGCTGCCGCTGCTTCTTTTTCAGGCTCCTTGCAATGGCTATTAGCTGGCGCTTAAAGCGCTCCTGCTCAAGAGGTTCCTTAGGTACGATAAAATCGTCATTGCCGAGGCTCACCTCCTCCTCGGAGAGCGGAAGGTAACTACTGTCATCCGAGTCTTCACTTATGGCCTGTTCATTAGGGCTAACTTTCCCATCTTCCCAATCGTCGTGTTCGACAGTTCATTCGTCGGGACCTTCTCTGTCTTCGGCACCATCTGGAGTGTTATCGTCTCCTGTGCCGCTGTTGCTGTCTTTGCTGCAGCATGATTTAGAGTGCCGACGCTGATGCTGGTGCTTTGGTTCTGTATTAGGAGGCTCATCCTCGACTGGATTCTCCTTTTCATCGTTGTTAGTTCTTTTAGGTGTATCCACCATGTACATGTCATAAGAAGAGGTGTCGTCCAGCGTCCGGTAAACGGCGGGTCTTGGCCCCGCTCCTCATCGGCATCATCGTCCATACCGTCGATGTCTTCAAAGCCATAATCGAGTGGGTCGGTTAAGTCCTCGAAAGTGGCTATGAAGTGGGTGGTGTGTGGGAAGCGAAATTCTCCACATCAGCCCCCGGTTCGAACCAGATATAGTTCGGCTGTGAACCCCCCGCTAAGGATAGTGCTCTTAACGAGCTTAACATGTCGCCCAAAGGCGAGTGCCGGAAGATGTCCACGTAGCTGAATTCGACGATCGATGACAGATCAAGCTCGACGTGTGCGGATGCACAAGGTTTGGAACCTATAGCCGGAGACATGTCCATGGCTCCGGTGACACAGATGTCACTCGCAGTTAGGTCTGTGTGCGCCTCCACCGCCATTGAGTCTGCGGCTTCCACGGCGTGGTTGAGCTTCCCGTCCTCGTATGACGCGATCTTCTCCGGATCTAAGGCCAGAGCAGCTACAAGTACTATCTCCTAGGTATGGTCCGATGATAGATTTTCTTCGTGTTCATCGTGGTGGCAGGGAGCAGCTGTCGTGGTCTCTAATTCGTTGAAGATCAAGTCTCCGTGGATATTCGCGATGTAATTCAAGCTTCCAAATTTGACCTGATGGCCAGGGGCGTAGCTTTCGATCTACTCCAGATGGCCAAGCGAGATGGCCCGCAGTGCAAAGCTGCCGAATACGAAGATCTGTCTGGGGAGGAAGACTTCCCCTTGGACAGCGTTGTTGTAGATGGTCGAAGGAGCCATCGAACCTTTTGACGACAGCACAGTGGAACTCTTAATGAAAGCACCAATGTCGGTGCCAAACCGGCGGATCTCGGGTAGGGGGTCCCGAACTGTGCGTCTAAGGTCGATGGTAACAGGAGACAGGGGACACAATGTTTACCCAGGTTTGGGCCCTCTCTATGGAGGTAGTACCCTATTTCCTGCTTGATTGATCTTGATGAATATGAGTATTACAAGAGTTGATCTACCACGATATCATAATGGCTAAACCCTAGAAGTCTAGCCCGTCTGACTATGGTTATGAGCATATCCATCTACGGACCTAGCCCTCCGGTTTATAAAGAAACCGGAGGGGTCTAGGGTTACATAACGTCGGTTACAGAGAGAGGAATCTTCATATTTGGACGCCAAGCTTGGTTTCCATGCCAAGGAGAGTCCCATCCGGACACGGGTAAAGTCTTCGGTCTTTGTATCTTCACAGCCCATCAGTCCGGCCCATGTCTAATAGGTCAGACGCCTGAGGACCCCTTAGCCCACGACTCCCTCACCTAGCTTAGGGCGTTAAACAATAGAGCTTGTTGGGAGGCAACCCAATTTTATTTTTAGTTTTTGCTTTTAGGTTCTGTTTTGTATTGAATAATTCATCTAGCCTCTTGTTAGAGGTGGTTTTGTGTTTTAATTAGTGTTTGTGCCATGTAAGACCTTTGGGATAGCTCATGGTGATAGTTGATTTGATCATGGTGAAAAACAGCAAATTTTGCGCTGAAGAAAACAATTCTCATTTTTAACAGAAGCGTGATAAAATACTCATTCATTTTGCAGGAGACTAACAAACAAATTGCTTAGGTCGTCCTAATTTTCAGAATTTTTGGAGTGACAGAAGTATTCAAAATCTTCAGATTGCTACACAATGTTCTGTTTTTTACAGATTCTGTTTTCTATGAGTTGTTTGCTTATTTGGATGAATCTATGGCTAGTATCTGGGGGTATGAACCATGGAAAAGTTTGAATATAGTAGATATTATAGCAATATAAATAAAGAATGAGTTCACAACAGTACCAAAAGTGCTGATTTATTTTCTTATACTAACGGTGCTTACGAGATTTTTCTATTGATTTTTGTGTTGTAAATATAGTAGATATTACACCAATATAAATAAAGAATGAGTTCACAACATTACCAAAAGTGGTGATTTATTTTCTTATACTAACGGTGCTTACGAGATTTTCTGTTGAGTTTTGTGTTGTGAAGTTTTCAAGTTCTGGGTAAGGATTTGATGCACTATGGAATAAGGAGTGGCAAGAGCCTAAGCTTGGGGATGCGAAGGCACCCCAAGCTAATATTCAAGGGTACCAAGAGCCTAAGCTTGGGGATGCCAAGGCATCTCCTCTTTCGTCTTCGTATATAGGTAACTTTATTTGAGGCTATATTTTTATTCACCATATGATATGTGTTTTGCTTGGAGCGTCTTGTATAATTTGAGTCTTTGATTTTTAGTTTGCCATAATCATCCTTGTTGTACACACCTTTTGAGAGAGACATGCTTGAATCGTGGTTTATTAGAATACTCTTTGTGCTTCATTTATATCTTTTGAGATAGGCAATATTGCTCTAGTGCTTCACTTATATCTTTTTAGAGCACGACGGTAGTTTTATTTTATATAAATTGATGAACTCTCGTGCTTCACTTATATTATTTTGAGAGTCTCTAAACAACATGGTAATTTGCTTTGGATATAAATTTAGTCCTAGTATTATAGGAATCCAAGAGGGATATAATAAAAACTTTCATATAAAGTGCATTGAATACTATGAGAAGTTTGATTCCTTATGATTGTTTTGAGATATGAAGATGGTGATATTAGAGTCATGATAGTTAGTAGTTGTGAATTAGACAAATACTTGTGTTAAAGTTTGTGATAAAGTCGGAGCATGATTTATTTATTGATTTTCTTCCTTATGAGTGGCGGTCGGGGAGGAGCGATGGTCTTTTCCTACCAATCTATCCCCCTTGGAGGATGTGCGTAGTACTTCATTCAGATAACTAATAGATTTTTGTAATAAGTATATGAGTTCTTTATGACTAATGTTGACTCCATGGATTATATGCACTCTTATACTACAGTAATCAGCTACTTTGCCGTCCGCCAAGGCAGACGACAAAGGCATGGATGGCGGAGGGCAAAGGCCTTTGCCGTCTACCGCGAACGGCAAAAGGCTCTGGCAAAGATTGGATCGATAAAGACCTTCTTTGCCGTCTACTTTCTGAAGCGGACGGCAAAGGGTCCTTTGCCATCAGCGGCTAACGGCAAAGAAAACCGACAACAATAAATTCACTGTTAGTCCATTAGATGGCTCACGGCAGTCTTTGCCGTCTGCCAGCTGATGGCAACAACCATCAGGCCTTTGCCGTCTGCCAAATGACGTCATCTGCACGTCACTGCCCACCAAAGCTTTGCCGTCCGCCACTGTAGGCAAAGGCAGTGATCTTTGCCGTCTTCCATTGTAGGCAAAGGCTTTGTCGTCCGCCACTGTAGGCAAACTGACCACATGGGTCAGCTCCCAGGAAGCACAGGTGGCTGCCACGTGGCTTCTTTGCCGTCTGCCACTGAAGGCAAAGATCCCGTTGCCGTCGGTGGCAGACGGCAAATAGCCTGCATTGCCTCTTTTTCTATTTTTTAAATCCAACAATTTTCCAGCAAATATATTTATATATATTTCACAAGGCTATTTAATAGCAAACATATGACATATCCAGCACATAAGTTTCATCACAAAGGCTGAAGAAATGTGCAAAGTCATTCGTGAAAATCTCAAAGCCGCGCAATCGCGCTAGAAGAGTTACTATGATAGCAAGCATCGTGACTTGGCTTTCGAGATCGGAGATCATGTCTATCTCCGCGTCTCTCCAATGAAAGGTACTCGTCGCTTCGATATCAAAGGGAAGCTTGCCCCTAGATACGTGGGCCCTTTCAAGATCATTGACAAAAGAGGCGATCTCGCCTATGAACTTGAGCTTCCATCCAACTTTGCAGACATGCACGACGTGTTTCACGTGTCTCAGCTCCGCAAGTGTTTCAAGACTCCTGACCACACCGTCAACTTCGAAGAGATTGATCTCCAACAAGACCTGTCTTATCATGAGCATCACATTGCTATTCTTGAAGAAACTGAGCGCAAGACTCGCAACAAGTCTATCAAATTCCTGAAAGTGAAGTTGTCACATCATTCCGACCATGAAGCCACCTGGGAACGCGAGGACCACATCCGTTCCGAATATCCAGAATTTTTCCAGTCCTAGATCTCGGGACGAGATCCTTTCGTAGTGGTGGAGTGTTGTAACGCCCCATATGTAACCTGCCATATTTGTATTCCAACTCTTGCCATTTCCGGCACTAAGTTATGATATTCCCTCATGGTTGGGTTTTGTCTTCGTTTTGCTTTTGTCCTTTTCATGCATCTCATATCATGTCATCATGTGCATCGCATTTTCATACGTGTTCGCCTCATGCATCGGAGCATTTTCGTCGTTGTCCATTTTGCATTCCAGCGCTCCTATGTCCTCCGGCGTCTCCTTTTGCCTCTTTTCGTGTGTGGGTGTTAAACGTTCTTGGATTGGACTAAGACTTTCCAAGCGGCCTTGGTATACTACTGGTAGACCTCCTGTCAAGTTTCCTGCCACTTGGACTTCGTTTGATACTCCAACGGTTCACCGAGGAACCGAGAAGGCCTCGTGTGTGTTGCAGCCCAACACCTCTCCGAAGTGGCCCAAAGCCCAACTAAACTCCCTCCATCATCTCGGTCCTTCAATCACGATCGCGTGACCAAAAACCATGCACAATTTGGAGCCTCCTAGCTCCTTCTATGTATAAATAGGCATCTCCCCCAAAATCTCGGATCAGTGCTGCCCTTATAACCGTCAGTAAATTTTGAGCATGCGTCCCGTCACATTCCAAATTGCAAACCTGTTCACACTGATCAAAACCTAAACGGTGTCCCACTTCAGAGCATATTAGTACTCGGTTATAAATACTATTACTCAAAGACTGCACATTCCTCCTCAACTCCTCATGCACAAAAACAAACAAGTCATTCATCATCTTTCCCTTGCGTCAGCCATGGCCAACGTGAGTTCTGGGCCGAGAGATTGCCACCAGGGAGATGCGAGCATGGAAGCGTAAGCACGAGAGATGTCTCGCCTCGCTGCGAACGCAGCCGACATGTCCCGCCGCATGGCCGTAGCAGCACAGAGGTCCTGCCACGCCGCCGAAGCAGCACGCAAGCCCCACCGCACCGTCGATGCGGCAGACTGGTCCGGCCGCGCCGTGGAAGCAGAAGAGATGTCCCGTCGCACCGTGAATGTAGCAGAGATGTCCTCCCGCGTTGCGGCAGCCTGGGAAAATGTCTCGCGGGCAGGCGAGGACTTTTACAGGCGCATGCATGCGACGTCCATAGCCAGATGGATCAGATCTCCGGTTGGGCGAGGTTTGCAGGACAACATGAAAGCATCTTTTGTCGAAGCTCCGGGCCGAGCGTGACCTACTAAGGGTGAAGATCGTTGGAAGTGCGGAGCAGCAGGAATGTAACACCAATAATGCGGCTATATCTCCCACGTGTTGGGGCACGGCTTAGAGGCATAGCCGCATGGTAGGCATGTCGCAAGAGGGGTAATATTTACACATCCCATGTACTGGATAAGAAAGGGATAAAGAGTTGGCTTACAATCGCCACTTCACACAATACATAAATAGTTCATACATCAACCAAAGTACAATCAAAGGTCTAACTACGGAACCAAAATAATTGAAGACAACCCAAAATGCTAGATCCCCGATCGTCCCAACTGGGCTCCACTACCGATCAATAGGAAACGAAACCAAACAACGATCAAGATCTTCATCGAGCTCCCACTTGAGCTGGGTTGCATCACCTGCACTGGTATCATCGGCACCTGCAACTGTTTGGAAGTATCTGTGAGTCACGAGGACTCAGCAATCTCAGACCCGCGAGATCAAGACTATTTAAGCTTATGGGTAGGAGAAGGTAGTGAGGTGGAGCTGCAGCAAGCACTAAGCATATATGGTGGTTAACATACGCAAATAAGAGCGAGAAGAGAAGCAACGCAATGGTCGAGAAGCTAGAAGTGATCCTGAAACTACTTACGATCAAGCATAACACAAGGCCATGTTCACTTCCCGGACTCCGCCGAAAAGAGACCATCACGGCTACACACGCGGTGGATGCATTTTAAATAAGTCAACTATCAAGTTATCTACAACTGGATATTAAAAAATTCCCATATGCCACATAACTGCGAGCATGGCTCTCGAAAGTTTATACCCTGCAGGGGTGTCCCAACTTAGCCCGTCACAAGCTCTCACGGTAAACGAAGGATATTCCTTCTCCCGGGAAGATCCGATCAGTCTCGGAATCCCTTTTACAAGACATTTCAACAATGGTAAAACAAGACCAGCAAAGCCGCCCGATGTGCTGACAAATCCCGACAGGATTCACACGTATCTCGTTCTCAGGGAACACCGGATAGGTCAAGATACGAGTAAAACCAACCCTCAAGTTGCCCCAAGGTGGCCCCACAGGTTGCCCGTTTCGGACCAACACTTAGAGGAGCACTGGCCCCGGGGGGAGGGGGTTAAAATAAAGATGACCCTTGAGTCTGCAGAACCCAAGGGAAAGGTATATGGTGCTGGGTAGGCAAATGGTACAACCAAGGTTGGGCCTTGATGGAGGAGTTTTATTCAAAGCAAACTGTCAAGGGGTACCCATAACACCCAACCGCGTAAGGAACACAAAATCAAGGAACATAACACTGGTATGACGAAAACTAGGGCGGCAAGAGTGGAACAAAATACCAGGAATAAGGCCGAGCCTTCCACCCTTTACCAAGTGTATAGATGCATTAAAGTAAATAAGATATAATAATGATATCCCAACAATATCCATGTTCCAACATGGGACAAACTTCGACTTCACCTGCAACTAGCAACACTATAAGAGGGGCTGAGCAAAAGCGGTAACATAGCCAAAATAATAGTTTGCTAGGAAAGGTGGGTTAGAGGCTTGACATGGCAACATGGGAGGCATGATATAGCAAGTGTTAGGGAGCGCGACATAGCAATAGAGCGACCAACTAGCAAGCAAAGATAGAAGTGATTTTGAGGGTATGGTCATCTTGCCTGCAAAGTTCTCAGAGTTGTCGAAAGCTTGATCCTCGAAAGCGTACTCAACAGGTTCCTTGGTCACGTACTCGTCTACCGGCTCTACCCAAGGCAAGAACACAAGCAATGGAACAACAATCAATCACGGTGCAATAGACAAGCAACATGATGCAATACATGGCAAGATATGCGAGATGTGATATGCAATGCATATGCGTGCTCTGGAAGGGAAAGTATGATAAAGGCATCAACTTGGCAAACCAAGTATGCCACTAGAAAGATGAGATGATTTCGATTGAAATCGATATAAAGATCACCGGAAACGGATGCATAGTTTCCAAATGGCAAGCATCACAAGAATGACGCAAAACTGCGATTAACAGCACGATGCCGCTTGGAATGCAACAAAAAAACTAAGCTACTGCTCTCCAACATAACAACAAAGCATATGGAAGTGATGTACAAGAGATGCTTCACAAAACATGAACACTGAGCTATGGCTAAATCACACTATAACAGGTTCAAACAAGCATGGCAAAAGTGCAAAAGATATCAGCTTCACAGACTTGGTGAAAATACTAATATGTCAAAACAACATCAGGAAGCAATGTTTAGAGCAAGCAAACGACATGCTACAGGAAGATATCATAGCAAACAAAGGCATGGCTTGATGTTAACAAATGCATAGAACAAAAGTCCGTTACTGATCACGAGCCAAAAAGGCACAAAAGATATATATGATGGCACCCATGTAAACATAGCAAGTTTTATTAATAGTTTCAGACTTATCATAAAAACAGAGCATGTCATAAACAGATTTATGAAGGAAAATTTGCGAGCTCATGCCACTCACCACAAAGCTTTGCATGCCAAAACAAGCATACCAGCAACAAGATGACATGCTCATGAAGGTAACCATGGCAAGAGAAAGTTCATAGGATGCATGGATCACTAACAACAACCATGGAAATAGTGATTAACATGTTAACATTCCGCCAGGAACATTTTATAGCAAAAGTACAGCAAGAACAAGACATGCTAGAACACTCCATAATTGCAAAAAGGGGCATGGATGGATATAGCATAACCACATGTTCAAAACACCCTTACTGAAGTATCCCAAAATAAGCATGGATCTCACTGTAGCATGAAGTCTACATGGCATCAAAATAACAGCAGGAAAAGACTTAGCAAAATCCTAAGTCCCTGAAAACAGCAGCATCACGAAGCCTAGTTTGCATGCTTGTGCTAGTCACCACATAGATCTCCAAAATACAAGACAAGCACCGTTGTAAAGATGGCATGTTTTAGTTCAAAACTCATGTAGAAATCAAGTTCAAATAATGCACACATCAATTGCAACAAAAATGACAAATCAACATGATATGATAAGTACCAGCTCCTCACATTTTATAGCACTCTTGCATCAATGCAAATGGCATCATAATGGACAAGAACATGTATGGAAATGCTTCTAACATGAAGAGCTCCATGAGACGAACAGTTCGACATATCATATGCATCATTTGGAGCAACGAGCGTCGAGATATGATGCGATGAACATGGCATGAAAATATCACGGACTTGGAGAATTTCAGGGTCAACATCCGGGAAACTGGATGATGCGGTGCGGGATAGACAGATGCGGAGTGAGTGCTGCGCCGTTTGGATTGGTGTCCTGGTGGATCTCATCCACCCGGACCGGATCTGGCCGGAGTGGAACTCCGGCGAGCAATGGTGCGGTCTCTGGCGACGCGGGAGCTCCAGCGAATGACAGCGGGGCTCGATGCGCGGTGCGGCGGGAGGGGAAGACATGCGGCGGTCGGCGCGCGCGGGGTAGAGGTGGCGGCGGAGCAAGGTGGAGGCGGCGGCACGGCACGGTGGAGGAGCCGGCGGCCGGAGCGGCGGTGGGGAGCGACAGAGCGGCGGTGGGCGGCTGCGTCGGCGAGGCCGAGGCGGAGGGCGCGAGGTGGCCGGCGGCGTCCGGTTGCCAGAGTCGGACGCGAGCGGAGGGAGGCGTGGGCGGCACGGGCGCTCGGCCCGGCGGCGGTGGATCGGGCCTGGGTGGGCCGGGCACGGGCCCTGCGGGCTGGCGGCGTGAGGAGAGAGAGGAGGGCGACGTGGCGGCTCGCGATTCGCTGAGGGAGGCGGCGCTGGACGTGTCCGGCGGCGCGAGGAGGAAGACGCTAGGGTTTCATCCGCGAAAAATTCGGGGGAGGGGACTAATTTATAGGTAGAGGGAGGTAGGAATGTCCAAATGTGGTGCGGTTTTCGCCCACATGATCGTGATCCGATGGCAGAGCACATGGAGATGGTTTAGATGGGTTATTGGGCTGTTTTGGAGGGGTGTTGGGCTGCAACACACATGAGGCCTTTGTCGTTACCCAGTGAGCCATTGGAGCATCAAATGGCCTCCAAATGGAACGAAATTTGACAGGCGGTCTACCGGTGGTGTACCAAGGCCACTTGGAAAATCTCAACCCATTCTGAGAAGGTTTAACTCCCGCTCATGAAAAGAGACAAGAGGGGTGCGCCGGGTGCATGTGGGAGTGTCGGATTGCGACAAAGGGGAAAATGACCGGATGCATGAGACAAACACGAATGCAAATGAGATGCACATGAAGACATGATATGAAATGCATGACATGAACAAAACGCAAAAAGAAAGACAAAACCCAACCATGAAGGGAATATCATATCACATCTCCGGAAAAGGCAAGAGTCGGAGTTACAAATATGGATAGTTGTATCCGGGACGTTACAACGAGGAGACCACTTCCTTGTTGAAGAGGACCGGCGTCATCGTCGAGAAACTTATCGACTAGAATGCCATGCTGCGCATCGAGCACAGAAGGCTGGTGGAGGAATCCGTGGATGCTCTCAAGCAGCATATTGAGGACAAGAAAGAGCTCATCTCCACTCGCCACGGAGACTAGTTCCCGCGACCTGCAGCAACGCATCAAGAAAGTAGAGATCAGCGAGCCAGATCATTGTCTTCCTTCTTCTTTTGCCCTTGTGTATTTCGGGCGTTACCGTATGTGACTTTTTTCAATTATGTTCCTTTTTTTGAGGGGATTTTAATTATGTTCCTAAATATGTAAGAAAATTATTATTCACTATCATTGTCCTTATATTAATCATGCTTGCTATAAGTCACAGTGGATGCTATATAGGTCTGCCGGATCTTACATCAAGAACCGTGCAAAACTTTCTTTTCAGATTTTCATTTTTCTCTCTTAAATCTCAGTCGAGTGAGACATATAGGCACGCCATAGAACAGGGGCTTGGGCGCTATTAATGGAGACGTTGGGAGGGAGGTACGCGGCTAGTAGATGTCAAAGGTCTCTCCTCCCGATGAGCATGCGCAGGGGTCTGATCACACGCCCCCCGTACTCAAATAGCTAGCCCGCACGACACCTCCTGGACAATAAAAAAAGGGGAAACGTGGCGGCACGTAATTGGTAAGTAGAATGCCCATGGTTTCAATAATACTTGTGTTTTCAATTTGTAACGTGACAACACTTGTTCCAAAATGACTTTGTTGATTGTTAATGCGTGCGCCTTCGCAAATCGGATAGAAAAATTACCACAACATGTTGGTGCCATGTCATGACACCATGGCAAGTTTCATGATTTTCAGGCGTGTTTTGGATTTACAGGAATTAAAAAACCAAGTTTCTCAATCTTTCCGGCCGAGCTACGACACCCAGATGTTTGAATTTCATTCCCATTTCTTGCATGGGACCTAGAAATTCACCCAAGGACACACATGTGATTTTTCAACCAACTTTGGTGCAGTGGAGCATGTGCTTGTAGTTCAAATTTGAATTATTCACATTAAATGCGCAAAAAACTCAATGAATGTACAAAAAAGGCCAAACTAACCCAGAATAATTCCAAAATTTAGCATGATACTTCTATTTGGTCTAATCTACCTGTGTAAAAAAATAAGGTGGGAGAAGGCAGTGTACGTATGTCGTTTCGCACACGGAGGTGACACGTTCCCTCTCGGAACCACGAGCCTTCTTGAGGGAAGCTCCGGTTTGCAAGAAGCTTACACCAAAGCTTGTCCTAATTCGGCCAAAAAAAATTTTTGCAGCATTGTTGGTGCCATGTCATGACACCATGGCAAGTTTCATGATTTTCAGGCGTGTTTTGGATTTACAGGAATTAAAAAACCAAGTTTCTCAATCTTTCCGGTCAAGCCACAACACCTAGATGTTTGAATTTCATTCCCATTTCTTGCATGGGACCTAGAAATTCACCCAAGGACACACATGTGATTTTTCAACCAACTTTGGTGAAGTGGAGCATGTGCTTGTAGTTCAAATTTGAATTATTCACATTAAATGCACAGAAACTCAATTAATGTATAAAAAGGCCAAACGAACCCGAAATAATTCTAAAATTTAGCACGATACTTCTATTTGGTCTAATCTGCCTTTGTAAAAAAATTAAGGCGGGAGAAGGCAGTGTACGTATGTCATTTCGCACACGGAGGTGACATGTTCCCTCTCAGAACCACGAGACTTCTTGAGGGAAGCTCCATTATGCAATCTAAGTCACACCCATCTAGCATGTAACACATCATACCACTTTGCAGCCTCACACACGGTATTCCCATGGGTGCCACCTTACCTGGCCCGGGACCGTTTGCACCTTTTAGCTCACGTATATTATAGTGTCACTAGCATCCATAGACAGAGAACCCGGGCCGACATGGCTAGCCATGAACCCAAAGTGGCACTATCTTACGGGGATAGGCATACATGACCCAGTCTCGAACGTGTCAGTCATCAACATGTGAATCCGGGCTGTAGCAACTGGGCTAATAGGACTCCGAGAACCCGGGCTATAGCAGGCTAGCAGGACTCCGAAAATCACCGAATGACATTTCCCCGAAGGGAAAGACACAGGAAGGAAGTGGATCACATGCCGGCCAGTCTAAGTGTTCCGGAGTAGTAGTAATTGGGCTAGCAGGACTCTGGTAAACTGGGCTGTAGCAGACTACCATGGCTCAGTGTAAGTACTAGACTACATTTCCCCATAAGAGAGGCTACCAAGGATAAACAACTAGGTTGTCAGATCGCACACATACCAAGCATTTCAATCATACACACAATATGCCCGATATGTGTAAATACAACATGGCATCACAACAAAACTCTACAACTCAAAGTATTTATTCATTGGGCTCCGAAGAGCCAGATATTACAAACATGGGTCTGATGACCCAGCATTCAAGTCATACAAGCAACAAGCACATGCGAAAGCTTATCTTGTCTGAGTACAGACAACTATAAAAGAAAAAGGTTGAGAAGCCTGACTATCTACAAGACCCTCCCAAGGGTACAAGATCATAGCTGAGGTAACAAGCTAAATGTCGAAGTCCACGCGATACTACTAGTGAGACTGAACTCTCTCTGCAAAAACATAAATTAAGCAAACCTGAGTACAAATGTACCCAGCAAGACTTATATCAGAACTATCTACATATCAATAAGTATCAACAAAGGGGGTGGTGGAGTTTAACAGTAGCAAGCCAGCTTTGACTCAGTGGCTATCCTTAACTATGACTGCAAGTAACTCTTTTGAGGTGGCACACACGAGTCCACATATTAACCATATCAATACACCACTATGGATCCGCTCCCGTCTCCCTACGAGAACGCCATCCATAGCACTCACGCTTATCTTGCGCATTTTAGAGTATCCACTTTCACTTGTCTATGAATTGTACAAGCAACCCATAAGTCCTTTACCGCGGACACGGCTATTCAAATAGATGATGTTAACCCTGCAGGGGTGTACTTCTTCACACACGCTCTCGCCACTTACCACCATGTACACGTCGTGTATCTCGGCAACCTTCAAGTAGAAGCCTGGCGAGGGAGTCGGCCACGACCTGACTAACCACGCAAGTCTCTAGTCCAGGTTTATCGCCTATTCGGGTTCCATCCACAAGGAGATCCGGCCGGGGTGTCTCTCACGGCCCCAAATGATGTGTGTAGGGTTCCCAAGCCCACCTCGATGGATGGAACTTTGCTTGGTACACTGTGCCATGGTTCCTAGTCTATCCCAAGCCCACTTGTACCAGGTGCCACTTGGTAGACTACTAACACAACCTACAAACACCATAAACTAGTTGCAACTCCTGGACAGAGATCAGGTTGATTAATAAGTCAAGAGGGGCACTTAAGCATTCCAATGTGTGGTAGTAACTGTTCATGGATCACAAACACAGAAGTCAGTTCCTGAGGACGGTTGCAATGAGACAACCCACCATGTACTCCTACATGGCCTCTCACCACTACCTTTACCAAATCATGTTCACACACTTAGCTCTCGACAGTAGGACATGTTCACCACATTCCAATTTTTCTCCGATGAATTAGACCTGACTCAACTCTAAGTAGTAGCAGGCATGACAAGTAAGCATGAATGAGTAGGCACATCAGGTCTCAAACAACTCCTACTCATGCTAGTGGGTTTCATCTATTTTTACTGTGGCAGTGACAGGTCATGCAGAGGAAAGGGGTTCAACTACCGCAACATGTAACAGTTGAAACGTTGTTGTCCAAATGCAGTAAAAGAGAGTAGGAGCGAGAGAGTGGGATTATATCCGAATGAATAAGGGGGTTTTGCTTGCCTGGCACTTCTGAAGATAGTATATTTCTTCATCGGTGTCATCGATCTCATCGTCGGAACATCCGCCTACTGAGGGGGGCAATTACCGATAAACAAGGAAGAACGCAATCAATGCAATGCACAATATGATGCATGATCATGATATGGCAATATGCTGTGGCTGAGCTAATGCAACTAAGACCAAATGGGTTTGAGTCATTTTGAACCAAAGGTTCAACTCCAAACAGATCTTCTGAATTTAAGTAATGCTTTATCATGTTTTGAGATAAACAGCAGGGTTAAGCTGCTCTAACATGCATGAAAGTACAGATGGATCGATTGGATTTTTCTGATCATTTCTCATATATAAATTATTTCAATCTGAGCTACGGTTGAATTTAGATGAATTTTAGAAGTTTTGCCAAACTTCTGGAATTTCCTGATTTAATTAAACCTAGAAAAGCTTCATCACGTCAGCACTGCGTCAGCAAGTCAACGGCGCTGACTAGAGTCAAACCTGACGTGTAGGGTCCACACGTTAGTGACATAGTGTTAAACAGGGGGTTATTTCTAATCCAATTAAAAGATTAGGGCGTCGGGGCCCAATCTTAGTGTCACAAGGGGGGTTAATTAGCATGGGTTGACCGGTTTGACCGGCGGTTAGTCAACGGCTAGGCCGAACGCGGTGGAGCGTGTTTGGTTCGTCACTCCGGCGACCATTTGGGGGGCGGAGGCCACGAGCAAGGAGCCAGGGCTCGTCCGTGTCGTCTGGAGGAAGCGGGAGAAGCGGGGGTGGCTCGAGCTCACCGGGAACGAGCTCAGGCGGCGGCCGAAGCACGGCCAGGTGCGTGCGGGGTGCTGCAGGGCATGGCAGGAGCTGCGGGCGATGGCTTTGGTCTTCTGGGAGGCTCCTTAGCGCGATGGCATGTGCGGGCGCGAGATGCGGTGGCTCTGGCCATGACGGTGAGGGTCCACGGTGGTGCGACCGCTCGGGTTTGGTGGTTAGCATGGCTACAGCGCTCGAGTGACAAAACGGAGAGGGGGAAACGGCGGCGGGGCTCACAGCGGATCCGGCGGAGGCGTCAGCGAGCTCGGGGGAGGTCCAACGCGGGTAGAATGCCGACGGCGATCTCGGTCGACCGAAGGTGAAGATGACGGTGATGGCGACTCCATAGGGCGTTCGGAGACGCACAACTTGACGGAGAAGACAAGGACGACGTCGCAGAGCTCATGGGCATGACGGAGGGGAGAGGCCGTGGCGGTGGGCACGTCAACGGTGAACGGCGGCGACAGCAGCGCTCGGCCACGAGGTGCAGAGCGAGAGGGAGGCAACAAAGGAGGGGATCGACACGAGGGAGAGTGAGAGGGGTCTAGGGTGCGTCGTGGCGACGTCCAGAGAGGCCAGAGCGTCGAGGGGGAGGGGCAAGCAGGCGGGTGGCATGGCGCCCATGCGTGCGGGCGGTGAGCGTGTGCCCCTCGTCCTTCTATCGTCGCTAGGAGGACAATGACTGGCGGTTGGGCCAGTGGGCCGCACAGTGCTGGGCCGGCAGGAGACGCCAGGTAAGTTTCTCCTTTTCTCTATTTGTTTCTATTTTCTATTTCTGACATTTGTTTTTATTTGGTTTTTGAACCAAACTAATTTTTTTTGCTTCTGATAAATTTTGCAGGGACTAAAAGGATTATTCCAAAGCCCCTCAACAAAAATCAGAATTATTGGAGGTATTTATAGCATTTATGTGCTCCAAATAAAAATACAATATGTGTTAATTAAACAATCCAAAATGTCATGCAAAAATGTGCATCACCTCTGGTTGATGTTTCCAGCATTTTCCAAAAATGATGAACATTTTTGAAGGCCATTTTGGTTCACAGAAAAATATTTTAGTTGAACCTAGTGGATTCCTTTTTATGCTAGGGTTTGAACATCCCCCACTTCAAGTTCATTTGAAAATTTAAACATGATGCACACATGAAGGGCTAGCCTAGTGCATACCAGGACTAGGGATATGACAAACATGCCAAGTTTCATGATTTTCAGGCGTGTTTTGGATTTACAAGAATTAAAAAACCAAGTTTCTCAATATTTCTGCCGAGCCACGACGCCCAAATGTTTGAATTTCATTCCCATTTCTTGCATGTGACATAGAAATTCACGCAAGGACACGCATGTGATTTTTCCACCAACTTTGGTGCACTGGAGCATGTGCTTGTAGTTCAAATTTAAATTATTCACATTAAATGTGAAGAAACTCATTAATGTATTAAAAAGGCCAAACGAACCCAGAATAATTCCAAAATTTAGCACAATACTTCTATTTGGTCTAATCAGCCTGTGTAAAAAAATTAAGGCGGGAGAAGGCAGTGTACGTATGTCACTTCGCACATGGAGATGACACGTTCCCTCTCAGAACCATGAGCCTTCTTGAGGGAAGCTCCCGTTTGCAAGAAGCTTACACCGAAGCTTGTCCCAATTCGGCCAAAAAATTTACCGTGGCATGTTCGCGCCATGTCATAACACAATGCCAAGTTTCATGATTTTCAGGCATGTTTTGGATTTACAAGAACTAAAAAACCAAGTTTCTCAATCTTTCTGGCCGGGCCACGACGCCCAGATGTTTGAATTTCATTCCCATTTCTTGCATGGGACCTAAAAATTCACCCAAGGACACCCATGCGATTTTTCAACATACTTTGGTGCACTAGAGCATGTGCTTGTAGTTCAAATTTTTATTATTCACATTAAATGCGCATAAACTCAATTAATGTATAAAAAAGGCCAAACGAACCCGAAATAAGTCCAAAATTTAGCACTATACTTCTATTTGGACTAATCTACCTGTGTAAAAAAATTAAGGCGGGAGAAGGCAGTGTACGTATGTCATTTCGCACACGGAGGTGACACGTTCCTTCTAAACCACGAGCCTTTTTGAGGGAAGCTCCGGTTTGCAAGAAACTTACACCAAAGCTTGTCCCAATTTGGCCAAAAAATTACCGCAACATGTTGGTGCCATGTCATGACACCATGCCAAGTTTCATGATTTTCAGGCGTGTTTTGGATTTATAGGAATTGAAAAACAAAGTTTCTCAATCTTTCCGACCGAGCCACGACGCCCACATGTTTGAATTTCATTCGCATTTGTTGCATGAGAACTATAAATTCACCCAAAGATTCAACAAACTTTGTTGCAGTGGAGCATGTGCTTGTAGTTCAAATTTGAATTATGCACATTAAATGCCCAGAAACTCAATTAATGCAGAAAAATGCCAAATGAACCCGGGATAATTCCAAATTTGAATACGACACTCATGTACTAGTTGCATATTCACTGTACATAAATGTTCTAGCAATTCAAACATTATCCTTTCCCTGTGTAACACCATTTTGTATTTCAAAACATTATGAAAAAATCAGGCATACCACAAATAGTTTACTAGAAATAATCGTGTGGGATGCGATATAAAATATCTTGGCGCATCGTCTTGTGTGGCTTACGCAGGAAGCTTCGTCGTCTACAGTCCACCGCCCCCGCTTGAAGCACACTTGCACGCCAGTTTCTTGCGGCACCGAGCGAAATTGTTTTGCCACCACCAAAATATCTATCTCCCCGCCCCCTTCCTCCCACCAAAATCCACATTTCCACTTTTTATCCTTGGTTTCCAAGTTCAAACTTTCACTGCTGCTTACTGGCAGGTGAGCCTCCTCGCTGGTGACCCTTCTGTCGGATCATGGGTTCCGGCAAACCCTTGAGGTTCGAACACTGGGGTGCGCACGAAGATCTCTCTCTCTCTCTCTCTCTCTCTCTCTCTCGCTCACTATCGCAACAATCTCTAGGCCTTGCTAGCCGAACCCAAGAAACAAGAGACACGAGAGGAACAAGAGACACTGGGGTGCTCTCTTGTTCCGGGCCACAGTTGCGGTGTAATACCCTACTCCAGTGTGGTGTGGTGGATTGCCTCGTTGGCTGAGGATGAACTAGTACAAAGGATGAACAACCTCTTGAGGAGAGGTGTTCTTGAGCTCGGTGAGCTTGTCTGTGTAAAGATGGTCTCGATGATCCTCTCCCCTTGCCGAGGTGGTGGCTAGCCCTATTTATAGAGTCCCTGGTCAACTTCCTAAATGTTTAGGCGGGAAGGGATCCCACGACAGCCAATTTCGAAGGGAGATAACTAGTACAAGTTATCCTGACAAAAGGTGGTCTTCGCTTGCCAAAGGCTCTGGTAGTGATGTTGCCGTGGGCTCCGCGGTGACCTCCGACCTGCCGTCCTGCTGGTCTTGGCCTTGTTGCACCGATATGGAAACCTTTGCCCGATGCCTCGGAACTCCTCGTCTGTGCTTGCCTCTTTAGCAACAAAGAGGAAACTGGCACCCTGCACCCGCTGGCACCCGCCTGGCCTTGGTCGTCATGGCTCACATCACGTGAACCTCGTGAGGTGCCCCTTGCAAAGATATCTCCACTCCTCGGGAGCCAGCCTAGGGAGGCCGCCCCGGAGGAGGTCTTGGTGTCGCCCGCCTCGCTAGGTTTGGCCCCTCGTGAGGGTATCGAGTGGTTGCTGGTGAAGATGGGCCGTACAAGGCCGCTGGATGAGCCACGCCCTGGGCCGCATACAGGCAAGTCTGGGTACCCCCGTTCCCAGGACGCCCACAGTAGCCCCCGTGCCCGAGGCGCGCTTGGACTTGGCTTTAAGGCGAAGCCGAAGGGCAAGTGCGAAGCACCGCGGGCCCCAATAGCCTGCAACCTCGATTGACACGTGGCGATTGATAGGTCATGGGCGTCTCTGCTTCCCCATGCTGCCTCAGAAAATGCCCGACTTGACGAGACCCTGCTGCATGAAGGAGAAAATCATCATTACCTTAGATCATGGAGGCCGGTGGTTGGCCTCCCTCTGGCGATAAATAAGGGGGGGGCAAAGCCCCCATTGCTCATCTCTTCCTCCCTTCCAACTGCTTCTTCTTCCTCCTCCTCCTTGCTACGACACCCATGGTGCCGATGAAGAGATTCGTGGCGGCGGAGGAGAAGGCACGTCAAGAGGGGCCCGACTCTCCGCCTCAAACCGCAAGCACGCTGCGACTCCTGTCGTGACCGCTCGGGGGCACGGGCGGACTTCCTCAGGGTCTGGCGCCGTTGGTGGCGGCCGCGGTGGCGTCCCCTCATGCGGCGGGAGCCGCCTAAGATGCGGTAGTCCTGTCCATGAAGGGAGGCATGCCATGGTCGCCCGACCTCCCTGGCCATGCTTCCACTTGGCCCAGGTGCTGCCGGAGTTCCTCATGTGGTCGGAGAACCTGGGCGGCACATGGCTTTAGCTTCTGCACTCCTTCGCCGTTGAGCTGCCAGCCTTGGGTCCTGGCGGCCTCTGGGTGCAGGCCGACGGCTGCTGTAGCAAGGTTTTGTGGGTCGCGGTGGAGGTCTTCGCCGCGAGCAATGTAGCCCTGGCCCGCGACTGGCAGACGTTTGGCCGTGCGTGCAGCTTAGGCAGGCGGTGCACCCTCCACTTCAAATACGACATGTCCGCGACCCTCTTCTCGAGGGTGTTCGGGGAAGATGGTCGCCGCGCCGTGTGCTGCCCTGAAGACAGCGAGGGCGACGAAGTACTGGGCCTTGGCGACGGCCGCGACGAGGATGAGGGCGGCCTTGCCCCCAGCGACGGTCACGGCTCGTTCGCCGACGGCAGCTCCTCCTCCGATGAGAGCTCCAGTAGTGTCAGCTATGACCAACCGCCCGTCGTCAGGCTCGCTTCGAGGATGGTGGCGAGTCGTCCCTTCGCCGCGCCCCTGTGAAGCATGAGGAGGGCTTCTGCTGAGTTTGGTTGGCCGATCCTAGCGAGCATCCACGCTGTAGGAGCCGCTTTTGCCCGTCTTTTCCTCTCCTCCTGTATTGCAAGAACAAGTATGGGGCCCCGCGGGGGCGTGTAATGATCTGCAGTGCTTATGCTGCTTGGTGCCATGTTTATCGCTCTTGTGTTGTGTTATGACGTTCGTGCTCAGTGTAGAGTTAAAAGGGTAACTTAGCTGGATGCGCCCAGGGTAGTCTCCTGTCTCGTGAGGGTACGCCTTCTAGCACCTGGTGAGCCCTCCTTGTTGCTCGCTCGGGGGTCGTTGTCCTCGGGAGATGTCACAGAGCTGCAAAAATCACTAAGACGTCCGTCAGGTGCCTTGCCCTTCCTTGCACGAGGCCTCATGACCGTGGCCCAGCGCACCATGTCGCGGTACCTGTGGGGCACGAACATAAGGGAGGGTGTGCCAACCGCGAGCTCAATCAAGAGTGCCTCGCGAAGGTCAGGGGAGCCAGAACTCTGGAGCGACGGGGTTTTGGCGAGACATGTTCATGTCCTGGCGAGCGCACACACCTGCCCAGCCCCCGCTCGGGGCACGAGAGGGGAGCGTCACGCAGCTGCCGCCCTCACTAGCACAAAACAAAGAACCAATCGAGGAAGTAGGGCAAAGAAAGGGTTCAACCGAGCAATCGAGAAATGCTAGAACTCCAAATTCCATAAAAAAGGGCAAACCAACTACAGAAAGCAAATGAACAGCCGCATCTGGCACGAAATCTAGTCTTCTCACCAGCGCGGAGTTAAGTGCTGCCGGTATGACGTGGGAGGGAGCCCCCGAGGCCTTAGGGCGGCACTCCGGAGTCTCCGGGGCGTGTACAACCCCACTCATTATTACGTGAGAGTGTCACGAGCGGATATCTTCACAAGCATTGGGCCTTGCTTAATGGGTAGAACTTCCGGAGGTGCTGGATGTTCCAGGCATTCTGGATGGGGATCCCGTCCTGTGTCTCCAAGAGTGCGGCGCCAGACCTGGAGACACAGGCAGTCTTAACGCCCCCCCCCCCCACATGGTTGAGAGCTTGTGCAGCCCTTCCCTACAGAGCACCCACCTCAGGACGAGATCGCCCACCTCGAGCGTCCTGGAGCGGACGCTGCGACAGTGGTACCGTCGCAGCGCCTACTGGTACCTTGCCGCCCGGAGCGAGGCTTCACGGCGGTGTTCCTCCCCCAGCACAAGGTCCATCCCCCGCATGGCGTCCTGCTGCACCTCATCAAACGCCAGGACCCGCGTGCAATGATGTGTGACCTCGTGTGGGAGAACCGCTTCCACTCCGTAGACGAGGAAGAATGGTGTCTTGCCTGTTGGTTTGGTGGTGGTGGTGCGGATTGACCACAGCACGGACCGGAGCTCGTTGTGCCAGCCCCTAACGCAGGCCTCGAGCTTCTTCTTGAAGGTCCTGGTCTTTAGGCCTCTCAAGACCTCCGTGTTGGTGCGCTCGTCTTGGCCGTTGCTCCTAGGGTGTGCTACTGAAGCATAGCAGATCTGCGTTCCAAGGTTAGCACAATATGTCTTGAAGAGATTGCTAGTGAAATGTGAGTCGTTATCGGTGAAGATGCGGTTAGGAACCCCAAACCGGCTCACTAGGCCTTTGACAAACATAACTACCAACCCAGTTGGGATGGTGCGGACGGCTTCCACCTCCGCCCATGTGGTGAACTTGTCGATGGGGACGTAGAGGTAGCGGTATCCCCTGGTGCTCGAGGGAATGGACCCACGATATCCAGCCCCCAGACCACAAAGGACCACGAGAGTGGGATGGTCTAGAGGCCCTGAGCAGGCTGGTGGATTTGCTTGGCATGGAACTGGAAAGCCTCGCAGGATTTCACCAGCTCGGTTGCATCGCTGAGTGCCGTGGGCCACTAGAATCCGCTGTGGAACGCCTTGCCAACCAGGGTGCGCGAAGATGAGTGATGCCCGCAGTCCCCGCCGTGTATGTCAGCTAGCAGCTCGTCCCCCTGCTTCCTGGAGATGCATCGCAAAGAAACTTCATTTGATTTTTCCTGTACAACTCACCATCCTGGATGCATTACCCCGTAGCTTGCTGGGCACGCGCTCCACTTCCTCGCCTTTCTCCGGCAGTGTCCCCCGTGGTAGGTATGCGTTGAATTCTTCAGTCCAGCACCCCTCCTGAGTTTCAAACGCAAGGAGCAGACGTGCTTCTGAGGTCGCACCACAGGCGGGAGCTCCCGAGGTTGGTGGTGGTGGGAGCTCCTCTCGAGACGATGTAGGATCCACAGCCGTAGGGGCTGCTGAAGGCTTAAAGAGCCACTCCTCGAAGACGCCAGGCTCTTGGGGCTATCGCATTGATGCCCACTTGGCGATATCTTCTGCTTCCTTGTTTGTTCCACGAGGCACATGCTGCAGTTCTAGGCTCAGGAATTGCTTCTCCATTTTGCGTACCTCCGCGAGGTATGCCTCCATGTGCTGGTCCTTTGGCTCGTATACCTTGTTGGAGAAATTGACGAGGAGCTGAGAGTCGCCCTTGATGGTGATGCGCTTCACCCCCAAGGCTGCCGCAGCCTTGAGGCCAGTGATCAAACCTTCATACTCCGCGATGTTGTTGGAGACCTTCTCGCCCACTGGAAGCAGAGTTGTACTGTGCAGTAGAGCTTGTCTTGAGTGGGCGAGATGAGCACGGCTCCAGCCCCCGCGCCCTGGCATGCAAAAGCGCCATCAAAGTACATGACCCAGCCGTCTGGCGCTTCACTTCCTGGCGAAAGTGATCGGTTCTCGCCCGCTTCGAGTTCCAGAGCATCGTTCCATTCTGCCACAAAGTCGGTGAGGGTTGCTCCCTTGATGACCCTGGTTGTGCTAAACTCTAGCTGGAACTCCTACAGCTCGATGTTCCACTCGGCGACTCTTTCGGCTGCGTTGGGGCTCCGGAGCACCCTCTCCAGTGGGTAGGCTGAGATGACCTTAATTGGGTGGCCTTGGAAATAGTGACGCAGCTTGCGTGAGGCCACCAGGAGCGCGAGCAGGAGCTTCTACGGCATGGGGTATCATGACCTTGCGTCCCGTAGCATCGTGTTGATGAAGTAGACTGGGTGCTCGACGAGGGCGGGAGCGTCGGTGGAGCCTGCGGCCTCCGAAGGTTGTGGCGCCTCCCGAGGTACGGGGCCCTCAGGAGCTTGGTTGCCCACCACGGCCTCCGCAGGCCCAAATACGCCATCTTGCGGGGTCTGATCATCCGAGGGCGTCGTCATGACCTTAGCAGTTCCATCCTGATGCCGCTCCGTCCTGGCTGGAGGTTCATTGTTACGTGGCATTTCCTTGGCCCGGTGCTCCTGCCGGACAGCCACCAACGCCTCGCTGGCTAAATGGGGCATGGCGGCCAGGTAGTGCACCAGGGGCTCAAGGGGTCGAGGTGCGACCATCACCAGAGGGCTGTTCAAGTATCTCTTGAGGTCTTGAAACGCCAGGTCGGCCTCTGTGGTCCACTTGAATGGGCCCTTCTTCTTTATTAGTTTGAAGAATGGCAGAGCGTGTTCTCCCAGTTTGGAGATGAAGCGCCCCAACAACGTCACACAACATGCGAGCTTCTGCATTTCCTTGAGAGTTTGGGGCGGGCTCATGTCTTCTATCACCTTGACCTTCTCTGGGTTTGCGTCGATCCCCCTGTGCGATACAAGCAAACCCAGCAACTTGCTCGACGGACGCCGAACACGCGCTTCCTTGGATTGAGCTGCAGGTCCACCTGTCGCAGGCTGGCGAAAGTTTCCTCCAAGTCTTGTATGAGTGTACTCACCTCCCAAGATTTTACCATGATGTCGTCGATGTAAGCCTTAGCGTTCCTCCCAAGCTGCTGTCCCAGGGCGATGTCTTCAGCCGCTAGAAGGTTGCCCCAGTGTTGCGCAGTCCGAATGGCATGCAGTTGTAAAAGTATACCCTGCATGAAGTCAAGAAGGACGTCTTCTCCATGTCCTCCACCGCCATCTTGATGTGGTCATAACCGGAGAAGGCATCTAGAAAACACATCAGGTCACATTCGGCGGTGGAGTCAACGATCTGGTCGATGCGTGGAAGTGGGAACGGGTCTTGAGGGCAGGCTTTGTTGAGGTTGGTGAAGTCGATGCACATACGTTCCTTCCCACCTTTCTTGGGCACAACAACGGGATTCGCTAGCCATTCTGGATACCGGACCTCACGGATGACGCCCGCAGCTTGTAGCTTGCGGGTTTCCTGGACGATGAAAGACTACTTCTCTGTGGACTGCCGTCACGCGTTCTGCTTCATAGGGCGCACATTGGGGCACACCCTTAAGTGATGCTTGATTACTCCCCTTGGGACTCCCACTAGATGCTTGAGCTCCCAGGCGAATACCTCCTTGTTCGCACACAAGAACATCACCAGCGCTTCTTCTTGGTCAGGGTCAAGGTTGGCGCCTATGGTGAAAGTGGCACCCGAGGCCCCGTCTTCCTCAACCAGCACTTGCTTGGTTTCATACCGATCTTGGGTGAACATCTGCTTCTTTTTTGCTAGCGCGGCCGCCTTAGCCCCAAGGGTGGCCTCGTCGGCTGGACGTATAGCCGCGGCGGCTCTAAAGGCGCGCCTGAGAGCCATTAGGGCTTCCTTGGTGTCCCCTGCCACGGTGAGAACGCCGCTGCTCCCCGGCATCTTCATGAGGTTGTAGGCTGGATGGGTTGCTGCCATGAACTGAGCCATAGTAGGGTACCCAAGGATGGCATTGTACGGGAGGCCGATGTGGGAGATGTCGAAGTCGATCAGTTGGGTGCGGTAGTTCTCGCGGGTACCAAAGGTTACCGAGAGGCGTATTTGACCCAAGGGGTTGGTGGAGCCGATGCCGACCATAGAGAAAGGCTTGGTGGGGCGGAGCCTGCTGTATGGTACATGAAGCAAGCCGAAGGCCTCCACAGAGAGCACGTTGGGGCCGGATCCACCGTCGATGAGGGTCTTGGTCCCCGCCACGTTGCAGATGGTGGGTGTGCACAACATCGGGAGAGCGCCTGAGCCCACAGTGACAGCTGGGTGGTCCTCCGAGCTGATGGTGAGGTCGGCCTGGGGCACCGCCCATCCCGGGGGAGCCCCCCGGCAGCACATGTGTAGTGCTCACCCGGTGGAAGAACTTCTTGACGTGACGAACCGTGGGTGGGGACCGCGAACCACCAAGGAGGGCTGCAACGGCGAGAGGCGCCTGTGCCGCGAAGCACGTGACGAAGAGGCAGCGCAGCTCCTCCTAGGAGGCCACCGAAGATGATGGTAGGCTGAGCAGGCAGGCGCGTGGCACGGCGGCCAGGGCTAGGGGGAACCAGTTGTCCATGACCTGGTCGTCGCCTCCGGCTTCGAAGACGGCCTTCTCATACGCCTCCAGGAAAGCTGACAGATCCTCCGCGCCGTCGTAGCGGGGCGGCAATCTCCGGCTTGAATTTGCACGGCCACCACACCAGCCACAAAGCGTGGGTGAAGGACCAGACACCCGTGGCGCATCCGCAGGCGCCCGTCGGCCTAATTGGGGGCATGGCGTCGGCCATGGAGCTGGATGAAGCAAGCAGAGAGGCGAAGCTTCGGTACACCCTTACCTAGCGCACCAAATGTCGTATCGTGGGTTCCGGCAAACCCTTGAGGTTCGAACACCGGGGTGCGCACGAAAATATATCTCTCTCCTCTCTTTCTCTCTCTCACGCAACGATCTCTAGGCCTAGCTCGCCGAACCCAAGGAACAAGAGACACGAGAGTTTATACTGGTTCGGGCCACCGTTGCGGTGTAATACCCTACTCTAGTGTGGTGTGGTGGATTGCCTCATGGGCTGAGGATAAACTAGTACAAAGGATGAAAAGCCTCCTAAGGAGAGGTGTTCTTGAGCTTAGTGAGCTTGTGTGTGTAAGGATGGTCTCGATGATCCTCTCCCCTTGCTAAGGTGGTGGCTAGCCCTATTTATAGAGGCCCTGGTCCTCTTCCCAAATGTTTAGGCAGGATGGGATCCCACAATGACCAATTTTGAAGGGAGACAACTAGTACAAGTTATCCTGACAAAAGGTGGTCTTCGCCTGCCAAAGTCTCTGATGGTGACACTGCCGTGGGCTCTGCGATGACCTCCGTCCTGCTGTCCTACTGGTCTTGTTCTTGTTGCACCGATATGGAAACCTTTGCCTGGTGCCTCGGAACTCCTCGCCTGCGCTAGCCTCATTAGCACCAAAGAGGAAACTGGCACCCTACGTCCGCTGGCGCCTGCCTGGCCTGGGTCATCATGGATCACGTCACATGAACCTCGTGAGGTGCCCCTTGCATAGATATCTCCGCTCGTTGGGAGCCAGCCTAGGGAGGCCTCCCCGGAGGAGGCCTTGGTGTCGTCCGCCTCGCGAGGCTTGGCCCCTCGCGAGGGTCTCAAGTGGTTGTTGGTGAAGATGGGCCGTACCAGGCCGCTGGATGAGCCACACCCTGGGCCGCATGTAGGCAAGTCTGGGTACCCCCGTTCCCAGGACACCAACACCTTCTTCTTGATGTGTTGCCTCCTCACCAGCTACCCTTCTTCTTACAGTGTCGCCTTCTCACCGGCGACCCTTCTTCTTGCAGCACCGCCTCCGCGTCGGCGACCCTTGTTCTTGTTGTGCGGCCTCCTCGCCGCTGACCCTTCTTATTGCTACGCGATCTCACTGATATGAACAGGTAATCCACACCCGACCCACACCATGCTCCTCCTTTCCCGTCCCACATGCCCCGATCGACGGTGCGACACCTTCTACCGAAATCACTGCCCCCTCCTCCAATTAAGAGCTGCCCACAACCATTTTGCACACAGTATAACATGGAGCTTGATTGCATGTGTCCCCACACGCGCACGAGGTCGCTATGGCTGCCATGCGTGTTGACCCCCAGATCTTGGAGGAGCACCTCGTCTTTGAGGCCACCGTCGACACCGCCACGCGGTTGTCTACTTTAAAATATAGTTCGTGTTGTTTTCTCGAGGCCATCGCCAGTGCCTTCTAGTGATTTGTCCTCTATAATGTTAATATGCAACATGATGGTCATTTAGCAGTTTGGTCCTCTGAAATGTAATGTTCAGTCAACACTTTGGTCCAACAATTGCTACTTTTCGTAGTACTGTTCTCAAGCATTATTTGTTTTCTTAACTGTCTTATCTTCTAGTACATGTTTCTATTATGCAATGTCGTGCTCAGTTAACTATTTTGGTTTTTGGTCTGCTGTCCATTTAACTGTTTGGTTTAGTTCTATAATTTGATTTTCATTTGTTGTGGGTACAATTTTGTATTGTTATGCATGTGACACCAATCGAATTTGGCTATACTCAATACATATTCTACTGATAGTATGGCAACTCTCAGTTAACCTGATAAAGATCATCCTTATGTGTGTTGCCGGGAAACAATGGGAGACACTACGGTTTACCATCGATGTTTGTTCAAGCAGGGTCCTTTGGCTAATAGCACATTATTGTGCAGTTGCAGGAATCATTCTAATATTTAGGTTTATTACAATTTTGTCTCTTGCACATGTAGGTCCTACTGTCAGAGGCTTAGACCCATTGTTCGACCCATTTTGCATATGGGGAAATGAGATGTCCATGAATATCAACCAAGTCAAGAAACTCAAAAACATTGTTAGGATGAAGAAACATGCGACGAATAACAACAAGATCTTTGTTTGCACAATGAACAAGATCACCCACACTCACTTGGCGACGGTTCCAAATGCCGTTGCGGCAAGGGGTTAAAAACCGTTTGTATAGCATGTCGTTGTACCAGTGTATCCTGCTCATTCATTTGTTTCAAAGCCACTTGCAATGATGTGGGTGGTTAAGAAAGCCTAATTATTCTGCAAGACTATGCCTCTGGGTGCACTGGATGGATTATGGATAGTGGATGCAGTAGTCATATGAATGGAGACAAGTCATTGTTCACCGAGCCCAACTTAACTCCTTCTCCTCTAAAGTATATCACTTTTGGCGACAACAACAAGGGGAAGGTAATTGGGCTAGGTAAAACTATTATATCCAAGGACAAATCTATTGATGATGTGTTACTTGCCCAATCCCTTGGATTCAATCTTATATCAGTTGGAAAGCTATGCGATTTTGGCATGCTAGTCTTATTCTCTATATCCAAATGCATTGTCTTCATGGCCTATGACAACTCCTTCGCCTTTTAGGGAATTAGAAAGGGTGATGTTTATATTGTGGATTTCTCTAAGGGTTCTTCAGTCCAAACTTGTTTGCTTGCAAAAGCAACCGAGGGATGGTTGTGGCACCGTAGACTTGGTCATGCAGGTATGAGAAATTTGCAGACCCCTGTGAAGAAAAAGCATCTCTGTGGCATTCCTGATGTGAAATACGGTAAGAACTGCCTCTATGATGCTTGTGAGGCTAGTAAATTGGCTAAGCATCATTCATCCAAGACATTTATGACCACAACAAGGCCTTTGGAAATTCTTCATATGGATTTATTCGATCCTCAAAATTATGCAAGCTTCTGTGGCAGTCATTATGGCCTGGTTATTATTGATGATTTCTCTCATTACGCTCGGGTATTCTTCCTCGAAGACAAGACCTGCACCCAAGAAATCTTCAAAAGCTTCACTAAGAAGGCCTAGAATGAATGTGATGTGCTAATTAAGCATGCCAAAAGTGATAATGGAACCGAGTTAAAAAATACTCATATTGCCGAGTTCCTCGATGATCATCGTATTAGTCATGAGTTCTCTGCTGCATATACTCCCCAACAGAATGGAGTTATTGAACGAAAGAACATAACTCTTATTGAAGTGGCAAGAACATTGCTTAGTGAGTACAAAACTCCTATTTGCTTCTGGGCTGATGCTATTAACACTGCTTGTCATGTTATCTCGTGTTTACCTTCACAAGTACCTTAAGAAAACATCAGATGAGCTTATCACTGGCAAGAAACTGAATGTTTCTTATCTATGTGTTTTTGGTGCATCTTGTTACATTCTTGATATGAATCATTCTTCCAAGTTTGCACCAGAGGCACGTGAAGAATTTCTTCTCAGCTATGGCTCAAACTCGCATATGTATCGTGTAGTCGGGGTACACAAACATGGGTGTATATTTCCCCTGACTTGTGCAAGGACAATGGACCTCCGTCCCGGCAACCCAAGCACCCAAAGCAAGACCAAGCCAGAGAAGAAGCTCTTTGAGAGATCAAAGGACGGATGAAGAAGACCAAGACATGCCAGAGGAAGAAGGTATCACTTTGGGAAAGCCTCCCTTGCCGGGAAGGCGACCCTGGTCAGGTCGAAGCCGCCTGTCGGTGTCAAAACCGGCGGATCTCGGGTAGGGGGTCCCAAACTGTGCGTCTAAGGCTGATGGTAACAGGAGGCAGGGGACATGATGTTTACCCAGGTTCGGGCCCTCTTGATGGAGGTAATACCCTACGTCCTGCTTGATTGTTCTTGATGATATGAGTATTACAAGAGTTGATCTACCACAAGATCATAGAGGCTAAACCCTAGAAGCTAGCCTATGGTATGATTGTATGTTGTCCTATGGACTAAACCCTTCGGTTTATATAGACATCGGAGGGGGCTAGGGTTACACAAAGTCGGTTACAAGGAAGGAGATCTATATATTCGTATTGCCTAGCTTGCCTTCCATGCCAAGGAGAGTCCCATCTGGACACGAGACGAAGTATTCAATCTTGTATCTTCATAGTCCAACAGTCCGGCCAAAGGATATAGTCCGGCTGTCCGAAGACCCCCCTAATCCAGGACTCCCTCAGTAGGCCCTGAACCAGGCTTCAATGACGATGAGTCCAGCACGCAGTTTTGTCTCGGCATTGCAAGGTGGTTTCCTCCTTCGAATACTCCATGGAAGATTTTGAACACAAGGATAGTGTCCGGCTCTGCAAAACAAGTTCCACATACCACCGTAGAGAGAATAATATTTCCATAAATCTAATCTGCTGACACATTTTGACAGCATGACATCATGTCATGGCCCGGTCATTATTCGAACCGTTTTTCCCAGCCAGCCCTGCACATATTGTGAGGCGGCTTTCTTGACACGTATTGTCGAAGTAGAGATCGTGTCCCCCTTATTACGGGATTCTCATAAATATGGACGTGGGTAAGCCACTCGCGCCTGTTGGTATGACTCCTTGATTTTAGGCGAGTCCAAAATGGCCGCGAGGAGGACGCTTGACATTCACCCTCTTTATAAAGAGGCCAAGACCTGTCCTTTTTTCCTCTCACGCTCAATCGAATCCTTCCCCCGCCTCAAGTTCCAACACCCCAGGCTCAGGTCAGGCGCTTCGGACCTTCAACCATGTCCGGATCCAACCTCCAAGGTCGGTGGATGCCTTCCTCTATCACGGAGGAGGACATCAGGAAGCTGAGAGAGGCCAGATATCTGACCACCGAAATTTTGCACAGGTTGCCCGCCCGAGGGCAGGTCATCCCCACTCCCGAACCCAACGAGAGTGTTGTGCTCATCTCTCACTTCCTCTGAGGACTAGGCCTTGCTCTGGATCCCTTTGTTAGGGGGCTCATGTTCTATTATGGGCTGGATTTCCATGATCTGGCCCCGGATTCCCTCCTTCACATCTCATCGTTCATCATCGTATGTGAGGCCTTCCTCCGCATTACCCCTCGTTTCGGCCTCTGGTTCAAGACCTTCAATATGAAGCCTAAGATGATCGAGGGGCGACACGCAGAGTGCGGAGGTGCCGTAATAAGCAAAAGCACTGATGCTCCATGGCCAGAGGGTTCCTTCCCAGAGGTGTCCAGTTTGTGGTAGTGGGAGTGGTTTTATATCACAGCTCCCCGAAGTGCCAAGTGGGTAGCCGCCCCTGCCTTTCGCTCGGGCCCCCCTCCACAACTGACGT
Organism: Triticum dicoccoides; assembly: GCF_002162155.2. Taxonomy (NCBI): domain Eukaryota; kingdom Viridiplantae; phylum Streptophyta; class Magnoliopsida; order Poales; family Poaceae; genus Triticum; species Triticum dicoccoides. Next base: position 193,126,511 of record NC_041380.1, read on the forward strand.
CATGGATTAGCAGGGGGCTGAGCTGGGGTCCAACAAAGGATGTGCCGATATTGCAGAACCGTATCCGAGATCTCTTTGAGAGAGATTTCAGCCTGGTTATGGTAATGCAAGTTATGCTAGTTCGTCGAGTCCAGCCTTGCAAACGTCGACCCCTCCGTATGTGGGAATTCAATCCAGAAGGACCGCGAACCATCCAGCACTTCCTCGGCATGACGCTCGAGGAGATGTACAAATTGTTCTTCGGACCCCAAATAGAGTGTCCGGATACCACCGAGGATGCGGGTCTGAGCTGCAACCGCCCTGCTACCCAAGTAACTAATCCCCTTTTTTATCATGACATCATTCTGAAAAGTCGCTCTTTGACCAGGACTGGATAACAAAGACAAAGATGATCAGGTGTTCGGCCCCCCTTCCCGATGGCATGGCCAATCCAGTACTGGACAGAATGCTCGAGCCGGTGCCTTATCAGGTGCCCTCAAAGGAAGACAAAGGGGGAATACATAGGCCGCAAGCGGGGGAATTAGCACCTCCAAGAAGGAGGATAACTAGGGAGAAGAATCTGACATTCCCTCTCCCAGAGGAAAGAAGAGGACCACCTCTGAAGATCTGGAAACAAAGGCTTCCAAATGGGGGAAGAAATCCTCGCCAAAGGGTCCTGCTTCGGAGGGTATTCTTGCCGCACAATGTCCGCACGGGGATCAGCCCTCTACCGAGCTGTAAGTAATCAAAAAGTACTTAATAGTCAAAATATCCTACCTGACTTCTGAGGACAATAACCGAGGCTTAAATCTTATAGTTCATATCATAGGCCTTCTCAACAGAGTTCATCTTCGGGGGATCTTCTTCCGGAGATGATGGAGAGCGAAACACCTCCCCCTACCACCCCGCCTCATGAGGCGGGTGACCTTGAAGTGTCGTCGCGGAGGGTCTCTCCTGATCCGCCAAGGCCAGAGGGTAATCCTTTGGCTACCCGGAGTCCTTAGTATTCGGCTCCTAAAGAGAGCAATATAAAGAGTTCGGAACCGTACAGTGTGTGGTCGGACGCACTGAAGGATCTTCTGGAGCAAGCGGCCATCTCAGAAGCGCATCCTATGCTAATGGGTACGGTAATTGAAAGGATTTCATCCGCTAAAAGTGGATTGCACGAAGCTTTTATGAGTCTGCTGAAAGGCTTTGAGGTACGTGAAATAGTGTATGTTTTTTACAGTACCGCACACGTTAGGTGTGCCCTATGCAGATAGTAGCCTCTGAGACTCTGGTTGTCGTCAAAAACGGCGGCAAACAGAGGATCATAGTCCCAGGTAATAACCAGACCGCCTTTATGTGCAGGTGGCTGAAGCTCCGGTGGCTAGCCGGGATGATGGGTTTGCCGAGCTAAAGCGGCAACTTGATGCGGCAGATGCCGACATCGTGCTTGTCAACAAGTGGCTTGATGAGGCACAGGGTAAGTGATTTCTCCGGTGATCAACACATAGTAAGAGGAGCATGATGCCAGTATCTTTAATATGTTGTGACTGCAGATGGAGCTGCCACCGTGGAGACCCTTCGGGCGGAACTTGCCTGAGCCAAGGAGCAAGCCAGAAATAGCGATGTGGCTGCTCTAAAGGCGGTCGAAGAGCTGAGGGACAAATAGGCTGCACACTGCCAGAGCAAGGAAAGAATGGCCAAGATGGCCATTGAGTTGAAAGATGCCGCCGACCGTTACCGGCTTCTTGAAGAAGAAAACCGTGCGAAGGCGACGGACTTGGAGAAGGCCATGGTAGCAGCCAAGGAACCCCGCTCCAAAATACGAGCGATGAAGGAGGAGCGGCATCAGGCTGGAGATATTGCAGCTGGGAAGCCCTTTTTGTCGCGAACTAAGTTTGGAGATCCGAAGTATGCACCTCTTGATCAACAATGTAGTTCTGTGGACACCTACGTGGATTTGGTGGCAAGGGATGCTGATGTGGCCGAGTACTTTAAGGATCAAAAAGATCGTGAAGTGGAAAACTTGTTCTGGTCACAGTTCCATGATCCAGTGCGTCCGTGGCTGTTGAATGAGCAAATGGCCGAGTGGGCCGAGCTCCATAGGTTGTCCGGACTTGCCAGGAGGTCTGTTGTGGATCATTTGTGGCCGGGAGGGCCAAGGCCAAATAGTTACTTTAGTTTAGTGCAACAATTCCTTGGTGTTGTGCCGTACATTGATGCTATGAAGAGGTCGGCGTGCATAGAGGGTGCGCGGATGGCCTTTGCCCATGTCAAGACATACTGGGCGGAGATGGAGGCTACCACTGTTGCAACACAGGGTTCGGCCATGGGCCGAGTGGCTGCCGAGCACTATCTTTGAAGAAGTTCTTGAAGGCGCTCATTCGATAGAGGCTCAGTGCTCAGAGAATATTATGTTCTAGTGACATGTACTCCCATTGTAAAAACAATGCTTTATTGAGTTATCAAGGCTATGTTTATACTTTTGCCTGAAATTATTATGATGCCTCCTGTGCGGCGGTTTATGTAGATATGTATATAATCTGAAAGTTTGCAGTTGTCGGCTTCCGCCCCATGCATATAATGCGGGGGTGTTTGCAAAAAATGCGTATTCACACTTGATCCAACGTCTTGGTCCATTAAGGAGGTGGTAGCGCAGCGAACGAGGCAATCGGACTGTATTGCTTTAGCACTTTCACTTAGCCATAGGAGTTTCACGGTGGGGCTACTATATAGCCCCTAGTACTTCTGCGCTCGTCTGAATACAGGGCGTGTACGTACATGACCAGGAAACAACCCTTCGTTAATGCGGAGGAATCCTGAAGATTCCGTTGAGTCATCAAGTGGCTGACCAGTCTCGCGCTTTATCATGACAGACAGTTTTCGGCTTTCTCTACTGAGGTGCTCATCCGGATGAACCAGGGCACATTCGCAGTAGTTCTCCCAGTGCTACCTTAGACGATATAGCGGAACGTAAGGTGCCAAAACGTGGGAGCCGGGCAATCCCAACATTTGACCAAAGACATGATTCAGAGCTGATGCATATAAGGCCAAACTCGCGACGCCGAACACTCCCTAAGGTATTCGGTCTTTCTAACATATGCCGGGCTGAACGAGGTCCTTAATAATAAACCCCGAGTGTCCAGGTACGTGCAATATCCTGACATGGCCACATGGCAATAATGTCAGCATCCTTCTCGGTTGTATTGAGTATCCGGAGGATGTGAACAACATGAGGCAGTAAAAAAGGTTTACGCAGGGTCTTAATCTGAAAAGAAACCTTTGAGCGGGTCCCTGGTGCAGGTCTGCGCCTGTGTCTCCATTGTGCCGTGTCCTAGACGGGTGTAGCACGATTGTCATCTGTAAAAGAGAAGAACTTAGGTGAAAGTTGCCATGCCAAAAAATTGGTAATTATCAATGAGCTATTAAAATTCAAGATAAGTCAATTTGAGCCGGACTAGCCCTGATTACACGCGGGAAGCCCCTGGTACCGTCTAGGGGGGTTTGATCATCAAACCAATCTCGTGTATATTTAATGGTGCACCGGGCTCGTCTAACCGTGCCCGTGGTCTTGACGACCTGTCATTTTTTCTGGTTGGTGAGGTCGTCCAGTGCTCGGCTGTTAAAGCCGCCGCACACTCTTCCGCGCATAGAAAATGCTCAATATTTCCGCTAACTGTGATGGTGTCACGTGGACCGGGCATCTTAAGCTTGAGAGAAGCGTAATGCGGTATTGCTTTAAAACGAGCGAAAGTCGTTCTTCCGAGTAGTGCTTGATAGCCACTTCGGAATGGCGTGATGTGGAAAGTTAACCTTTCGCTTCGGAAGTTATTGGGAGAACCGAATACAACCTCTAGCAATAGAGAGCCCGTATAGCGGGCCTCTTGGCTTGGTATTACTCCCTTGAAGTTAGTATTACTGTGTCTTATTTGTGTCGGGTCTATCCCCATTTTGCGGACTTTGTCCTGATATATCAGATTTAGAGCACTGCCACCGTCCATGAGGACTCGTGTGAGATGGTGTCCGTTTATTATTGGATGTAACACGAAGGCGGCCAATCCTTCATGCCGAATGCTTGTCACTTGATCCCCGCGATCAAAAGTGATTGGGCAGGCCAACCAGGGGTTGAACCTAGAGGTGACGGGCTCTATGGCGCGTGTGTCTCGGAGTGCATATTTGCTTCTCCACTTCATCAGATGGAGTATGTTTACTGTTTTGACCTCTGGTGGGAATTTTTTCTGTGCTCCGGTGCTTTGCTGGCGAGGTTCGTCCTCATCTTCGCTTGGAGTCTCTCCCCCCTTGTGTTCGGCGTTTAGCTTACCGACCTTCTTGAAGACCCAACATTCTCTATGGGTGTAGTTTGCAGGTTTATTGGGGGTACCATGAATCTGACATAGTTTGTCAAGAATCTTGTTTAGGCCAGACGGTCCGTCTCTGCTGCCTTTGAAAGGCTTTTTTCGCTGACCTGGTCGAGAGCCCCTGAATCTGGTGTTGTCCGCCGTATTATCTGGGCTATCTTCTTTATTTCGATGCTTGTTTTTATTGCGTCATGGTTTTCCATTGCCATCACTAACTTCGGATGTGCTTGGGTCGCTGGTGCTACTACGGGCTAACCAGCTATCTTCGCCCGCGCAAAAGCGGGTCATGAGGCTTGTTAAGGCTGCCATTGTTCTCGGTTTTTCTTGGCCGAGGTGTGTGGCAAGCCATTCATCTCAAACGCTGTGTTTGAAAGCTGCTAATGCTTCGGCGTCCGGACAGTCGATGATTTGGTTCTTCTTAGTGAGAAACCTGTTCCAAAGCTTTCGGGCGGACTCTTTGGGCTGTTGAATTATATGGCTTAAATCGTCTACATCGGGAGGTCGGACATAGGTCCCTTGAAAATTAGCTCGAAAAGCATCCTAGAGCTCCTCCCAACTTCCAATTGAGTTTTCGGGGAGTCTTTTCAGCCAGTGTCGAGCTGGTCCTTTAAGCTTGAGGGGCAAGTATTTGATGGCATGGAGATCGCCTTCGCGAGCCATATGGATATGGAGGATAAAGTTCTCAATCCAGAACCCAGGGTCTGCGGTCCCGTCGTACGCCTCTATGTTCACTGGTTTGAATCCTTCTGGGAATTCATGGTCCAACACCTCATTGGTGAAACATAGGGGGTGTGCGGCACCCCTGTATTGGGATGTGCCATGGCGTTCGGACGGTTGTAGTATTCAGTTTTGATTTTGTGCCGGAGCGCGCTTCCTAGATCCATAGATGGATCTGGTCGTACCGGACTTTTGGCGCAAGTCTTCACATAGATCGTGTGTTGACTTATATGCGACTTTGTTAGCCGCTCTATCACGGTCACAAGGTGGTTGATCCGGCCGGTTGGCCGTTTCATTTTTTGGCTGTGTGGGCTCTAAGGCCTCATCATCAAATTCAGGTAATAGCTTGCACTTTGGATAGCTCATTATGTGGTAACTTCCACCGTACTTTGCTTCATTGTCGAGCACTGTGTTCCACCTCCCGTTGAGCATATTTTGTGCGGCCTGAAGCCTTTGCTTCTGCTTCTTCAGACTCCTCGTTGTGGCAATAAGCCTTCTGCGGAGGTCCTCTTGCGCCAAGTGCGTTTCCGAGATGATGTGTGCATCTTTGTCCAGACTGTTTTCCTCCCGAGAGGGGGTTTGATGAGGTTTATCCTCGGCGTCGCCGTGTTTGGACATCGGATCCGTACTATGTTCGCCGCTTGCAGCTTCATCGTGCTCTGCCACCGGGGCAATGTGGTCGTCGTTTCCTCTAGAGTCGACTGGAGTGTTGTTTTCTCTTGCGCTGTTATCGCTGTTTTTACTATGGCGGGACTTAGAGCGGCGCCGCTGACATCGGCGCTTTGGTTGCTTCTTGGAGGGGCCATCCTCCGCTGTCTCTTCGCCAATGCCTTCTTTGGGTGTATCCACCATGTATATGTCATGTGATGAAATGGCTGTCTGGCCCCCTGTGGGCGCTAGTTCCTGTTTGTCTCCTGCATCTTCGTCCATGTCGTCGATGTCTTCGGAGTCGAATTTGAGCATGACGGTTAAGTCATCGACAATGGATACTAAGTGGGCGGTGGGTGGGCAGCGAATTTCTTCATCGTCTGCATCCCATTCTAGCCAGACATAGTTCGGCCAAGGTTCTCCTGACAAGGAGAGAGACCTTAATGAATTTAGCACATCGCTGAAAGGTGAGTGCTGAAAGATATCCGCGGAGGTGAACTCCGTGATCGGCGCCCAGTCGGATTCGATAGGCACAGATGCAGCCGGCTCGGAGTCCATGGCCGGAGACGAATCCAGTGGTTTGACGACACGGCTCTCATAAGGGGTGAAGTCAGTATCCGGCTCCATCGCCACTGAGAATGCGGCCCCCATGGCAGGGTGTCAGGACCCCGATTCCAAGTCACATCGATCTAGCCGGTAACACCTCATATCACTTTGCGGCCTCACGCACGGTATTCCCACGGGTGTCGCCTTACCATGGCCCGGGACCGTTTGCGCCTTTTGGCTCACGTATATGATAGCGTCGCTAGCATCCATATGACAGAGAACCCGGGCCGACATGGCTAGTCGTGAACCCAAAGCGGCACTAACCCATGGGGACAGGCATACATGAATCAACCTCGAGCATGTCGGTTAGCAGCGTGTGAATCCGGGCTGTAGCACTGGGCTAACAGGACTCCGGGAACCCGGGCTGTAGCAGGCTAGGCAGGACTCCGGAGTCACCGCCTGACATTTCCCCAAAGGGATAGACATAGGAACGAAGTGAAACACATGCCGGCCAGTCAAGCGTCCTGAGCAGTAGTGCTAGGCTAGCAGGACTCCGGTGAACCGGGCTGTAGTGGAGTACTATGGCTCACAGAAGCACTAGACTACATTTCCCCATAAGAGAGGCTACCAAGGATAAACAACTAGATTGTCGGATCCCACACATACCAAGCATTTCAATCATACACACAATATGCTCGATATGTGCAAATACAACATGGCATCACAACAAGACTCTACGACTCAAAGTATTTATTCATTAGGCTCCGAGGAGCGAGATATTACAAACATGGGTCTCATGACCCAACATTCAGAGCATACAAGTCAAAGCACAAGCGGAAGCTTAACATGTCTGAGCACAGACATCTACAAATGAAAAAGGCTTAGAAGCCTGACTATCTACCAGATCCTGCCGAGGGCACAAGATCGTAGCTGAGGTAACAAGCTAAACGTTGAAGTCCACGTGGAACTACTAGCGAGACTGAAGTCTCTCTGCAAAGCATAAAATAAGCAAACGTGAGTACAAATGTACCCAGCAAGACTTACATCAGAACTAACTACATATGCATCGGTATCAACAAAGGGGGGGGGGGTGGAGTTTAACTGCAGCAAGCCAGCTTTGACTCAGTGTCTAACCTGAACTACGAATGCAAGTAACTCTTTTGAGGTGGCGCACACGAGTCCACAAATTCACCATACCAATACACCACTATGGATCCATTCCCGCCTCCCTGCGAGAACGCCATCCATAGCACTCACGCTTATGTTGCGAGTTTTAGAGTATCCACTTTCACTTGTCTATGAACTATGCAAGGGGTCCAAGTTTCCATATCCGAGGAATCCGGCTATTCGAATAGATAATGATAACCCTGCAGGGGTGTACTTCTTCACACACGCTCTCGCCACTTACCACCATGTACACATCGTGTATCTCGGCAACCTTCAAGCGGAAGCCTGGTGAGGGAGTCGGCCACGACCTGACTAACCAACAAGTCTCTAGTCTAGGTTTATCGCCTATTCGGGTTCCATCCGCAAGGAGATCCGGGCGGGGTGTCGCTCACGGCGCCAAACGATGTGAGCAGGGTTCCCAAGCCCACCATCCGGGTGCCACTTGGTACACCGTGCCACTGTGACTAGTCTGTCCCAAGCCCACCTATACCGAGTGCCACTTGGTAGACTACTAACACTACCTACAAACACCAGAAACTAGTTGCAACTCCTGGACAGAGATCAGGTTGATTAATAAGTTGAGAGAGCTTGGAGCGCCCGGAGCCCAATGTGTGGTAGTAATTGTTCATGGATCACAAACACAGAACTCAGTTCCTGAGGACGGCTGCAATGAGACAACCCACCATGTACTCCTACATGGCCTCTCACCGCTACCTTTACCAAATCATGTTCACACACTTAGCTCACACACAGTAGGACATGTTCATCACCATTACAATTCATTCCCGATGAATCAGACCTGACTCAACTCTAAGCAATAGCAGGCATGAAAAACAAGCATGAATGAGTAGGCACACTAGGTCTCAAACAACTCCTACTCATGCTAGTGGGTTTCATCTATTTACTGTGGCAATGACAGGTCATGCAAAGGAAAGGGGTTCAACTACCGCAGCATGTAACAGTTGAATCGTTGTTGTCCTAATACAGTAAAAGAGAGCAGGAGCGAGAGAGTGGGATTGCATCAGAATGAACAAAGGGGTTTTGCTTCCCTGGCACTTCTGAAGATATCATTGGGTCTTCATCAGTGTCAACGATCACAGCGTCGGTACAACGTCTATCGAGAGGGGACAACCACCAGCAACAGAGAAGGAGCACAATCAATGCAATGCACAACATGATGCATGATAATGACATGGCAATATGTTGTTGATTGAGCTAATGCAACGAGCAACACAATTAAATGAAGTTGGTTTGAACCCAAAGTTCAAATTCAAACTCCACATGTGGTTATTTAAATACCATACATTTGATTTGTCCTAAACAGTGGCCTTAAGTTGTTCTAACATGCATGAAAATGGTACATATGGATTCCTTATATTTTTCTGATAATTTTTCATATATAAATTATTTCATTTGGAGTTACAGTTGAATTTCTATGATTTTTAGAAGTTTTAACTATTTCAGGAATTTCCTAAATTAAAATTAATCCAGAAAATGAGTTATGGCGTCAGCACTACGTCACTATGACGTCAGCAAGTCAACTAAGCTGCCCCGGGTCAAACCTGACCAGTGGGGTCCACTGGTCAGGGACAAAGTGCTGGTCAGTGTCGCTGACAGGTGGGGCCGGGTCAACTGACACATAATCAAGTCAACTAGACATGTGGCCCAGTCAACAGCCAGGTCAGCGCGGTCAAAGCTGACGCGTGGGGCCACTGTGGTTAGTTAAACCTAAACAGGAACTAAACTAATATTAATTAAGGGCGCGGGGCCCATGTGTCATTGGCTCAGGGGGTTGTTTAGTGGGGGTTTAGCCGTTAATCACGCGGCCACGTCGGCTCACCGGAGTTTGGCCGGCGGCGACCTCAAAACGCGGCAGAGGGTCTCGGGCTCGCTCCTCCAGCGTCCATACGAGTAGCGGAGAGCGTCCACGGGGAGCTGGAGCTCGCCCGCATCCATCGCTGCAAGCAGCAGCAGCTAGGGCGGCTAGAGCTCGTCGGAAACGAGCTCGGGGCGGCGCCGGAGTTCGGACACGAGTAGGGACGCGGTTGCGGTGGCCGTGGTGATGTGTGTTTAGCACCTATGGCGTCTACGGGGTGCGGTGAGTACGATGGGAGCATGCCCGGGACCAAATGGTCACCGGAGCATCACCGGCGACGAGCGCGGCGGCGGCGGGTTTCGATCAACAAGGGGGCGATGGCTACGGCGTGTGAGAGCGAGAACAGAGAGGGGGAGAAGGGGCAGGAGCTCACGACAAGTGCAGAGATGGCCTCGGCGTGCCCGGGGAAGCACCGGAGCGAGCAGGGCGGCGAGAGGAATCTCCGGCAGTCGGCGACGAAGGTGATGAAGATGGCGTCGATGCAGGGTCTCCGGCAAGGCGCGGCTCGATGGGGAGGAAGAGGGGGTCAAGGCGAAGCTTTTGGGCACGTCGGAGAAGCGAGGGGGAGGCGGTGGCTGCGGCAGCAGCAAGCGGCGGCGACGAGATCCGCTCGGTGGGAGAGAGAGGGAGCCAGAGGAGGGGATGGGGACGAGAGAGTGAGCGAGGGGATTCCAGGGGGTGCGTGGCGTCGTTGGAGACGTCCAGAGCGTCGAGGACGCAGGCAAGCAGGGTGGAGGTGGCCGCACGGTGGCGCATGCGCGTTGGGCACGCGCCCGTCCTCCTGGCAGGGAGGAAGACGACAGGGAGGGGGTGGGTTGGTGGGCTGGGCCGCCAGCTGGGCCAGCCAGCTGCAGAGCTGGGCCGAATAGGTAAGTTAGCCAGGTAATTCTCTCTCTCTCTTTTATTTTTCTGTTTTCTATTTTCTGTAATCTTTGTGCCTTTATAAAAAATAAAAATAAAACGTTTCCAAAAATCCTAAAAATAGTTGTGGGCTCTGTTAGCAGCCCACACTTAAGTTCAGAATTAATTGAGCACTTAAAATAATATATAGCATTTAAATGCCCAATTGCAAATACTATATGATTTAATTCAGTGACCAAATATGTCATGGAAAAATGTGCAACACCTTTGGTTATGGTTATAGCATTTTCCAGAAATGATGAACATTTTGAAAGCCATTTGGATTCACTGAAAATATTTTAGTTGAACCTAGTGAATTCCTTTGATGCTAAGGTTTAGTCAATCCCCATTTCATAGTTAAAAGAAATTTAGACATGATGACATGATGATCATGCAAGGGCAACAAAGGCTAAGCTAGGGCTGTGACACAGGGTCTATCCCTCCATCCCTGGATGGCGCAATTTGCTCTGGATTGAAGGCCGGAGTAGTTGCAGAAGTGATCTCCCGAACACTTTCTGACGACAGAGTTACGTCGTGCTCGTCATGACTGTGTGGCGCACCTGACACGGGCTCGAATCCGTCGAAGATCAAATCTCCGTGGATGTTGACAGTGTAGTTTAAGTTTCCGAACATGACCTGATGGCCAGGGGCGTAGCTCTCGATCTACTCTAGATGGCCAAGCGAATTGGCCCGCAGTGCGAAGCCACCGAATATGAAGATCTTTCTGGGGAGGAAAACCTCACCCTGGACCGCATTGTTACCAATGATCAAAGGAGCCATCAAGCCTTACGGTGACGGCATAGTGGAACTCTCAATGAAAGCACCAATGTCGGTGTCAAAACCGGCGGATCTCGGGTAGGGGGTCCCAAACTGTGCTTATAAGGCAGATGGTAACAGGAGGCAGGGGACACGATGTTTACCCAGGTTCGGGCCCTCTTGATGGAGGTAATACCCTACGTCCTTCTTCTTGGCATTCTTCTCCGGCGCCTTGTAGGGCACCGGAACCAGCATCTTCGTCATACGCGGGATGGCTAGATCCTCGGGCAGCGGAGCCGGACACTGAATCCGCTCCGCCTACTTCGTCTAACCCTGAAAAAACAAATGGGGAAGTTCGGACACCCTCCTTGAATAAGCAAGTAAGGTATACACCTTGAAACAATGGAAAACTAACCGAACTGGCGGGATGGGCCAGGTCGTGCCCACGGTCCTCGGTTGTGTTCGGCCACGTCTTGTTGGCCTTGAAGAGCACCTTCCAGATATCTTCGTGTGTAGTTCCAAATAACCGTTGGAGGGTCTTGTGATCGGCCGGATCGAACTCCCATTGGTGGCAAGCCCGGCTCTGGCATGGAAGGATCTGGCGAACTAGCATCACCTCAATCACATCAACAAGCTTGACGTTCTTGTCCATCATGCTCATTATGCACATCTGGAGCGCGGTTAACTCGTCCGACGAAGTCCAATCCAAGCCCTTCTCTTGCTAGGAGGTAAGCCGTATCGAGGCCCCGCATTTGAATTTGGGAGCCGCGGCCCATGTATTGTCGCGGGGCTCTGTGACATAGAACCACAACTTCTGCCACCCCTTGACGGTATCCACGAAGGTGCCTTTGGGCCACGGGACGTTGGACATTTTTCTCACCGTGGCGCCTCCACACTCATCGTGTTCGCAGCCCACCACCTTAGGCTTCACACTGAAGGTCTTCAGCCATAGTCCAAAGTGGGGGGATGCGGAGGAAGGCCTCACACAGGACGATGAATGCTGAGATAGTGAGGAAGGAATTTGGGACCAGATCATGGAAATCTAGCCCATAGTTGAACATGAGTCCGCGGACGAAGGGTTGGAGTGGAAATCCTAGCCCGCGGACAAAGTGGGGGATGAAAACTACCCTCTCATGGGGCTCCAGGTAGGGACGATCTGTCCCTCGGTCGGAAGCCGATGGGCGACCTCCGTGGCCAAATATCCAGCCTCCCGAAGTTAGGTGGTGTCCTTCTCCTTGACGGTGGAGGCCATCCACAAGCCTATGCTCCAGACAAGGTTGGAGTGCTTTCTTGGGGGAGGAAAGATGAGAACTTGGGCGTTTGAGCTCGAGAGTGGGTAGGCGGAAAGAGAGAAGGTGTGGGTGGAAGAGATGAATGATTATCTCCTTATAATGGCAGCGAATATTAAGCGTCTCCCCACTCGCCATAAAACTCGCCTATTCCCCAGGGGCCGTGTAGGCGGCACGGTTGGATTACCCATACCCGTATTGATGAGAATCCCGCAATAAGGGGACACGATCTCTGCTTTGATGAGATGTGCCATAAAGCCGCATCTCGAAATATGGAGTGGCAGGCCGAAAAACGGTTTGAAATAATAACCGGGAAGGGACGCGATATCACGTTACAAAAAGTTGTCAGCAGATTGGACTCGTGAAATATTATACTCTCTGCAGTGGTGTGTGGTACTTGTTTTGCAAATTCGGACACGTTCTTTGTGTTTGAAGACTGTGATGGAGTATTCAGAGGAGGAATCCGCCTTGCAATGTCGAAGACAATCCGCGCACCGGACACCTCGTCATTGAAGCCAGGTTCAGGGGCTACTGAGGGAGTCCTGGACTAAGGGGTCCTCGAGCGTCCGGCCTGTTGGACATGGGCTGGACTGTTGGGCCATGAAGATACAAGACCGAAGACTCTCACCCATGTCCAGATGGGACTCCCCTTGGCGTGGTTGGCAAGCTTGGTGTTCGAATATGAAGATACCTTTCTCTGTAACCAACTTTGTACAACCCTAGCCCCCTCCGCGTCTATATAAACTAGAGGGTTTAGACTGTAGGGGTAATCATAATCACATAGGCTGGACCTCTAGGGTATTAGCCATTACAACCTCGTGGTAGATCAACTCTTGTAACCCCCATACTCATCAATATTAATCAAGAAGGACGTAGGGTTTTACCTCCATCAAGACGGCCCGAACCTAGGTAAACATCATGTACCCTGTCTCCTGTAACCATCAACCTCAGACGCACAGTTCGGGACCCCCTACCCGAGATCCTCCAGTTTTGACACTGACAACAAGTACAACAGTAAGATGAGAAACTACGCAAATGGTCGCAAACTACTAATGATCATGAACTGATCCTGAACTACTTACGTTCAAACATAACCCAACCGTGTTCTCTTCTCGAATGCACCCGAAAAGAGACCGTCATGGTTAAGCACATGATTGGTGTATTTTAATTGATTTTAGTTCAAGTCCACTACAATTGGATATTAAAAAATTCCCATCTGCGACATAACCATGGGCATGGCTCTCGAAATTCTAAACCCTGCAGGCGTGTCCCAACTTAGCCCATGACAAGCTCACGATCCGCGGAGACAATCCTCCATCGCGGGACCCTTCGATCAGACTCGGAATCCCAGTGCACAAGACATTTTGACAATGGTAAAACAAGTCCAGCAAGACCTGTCGGAGTGCCGACACCCTGATAGTAGCCGCGTGTATCTCGTCTCGGGACACATCCGAATAAGCGAAGCATACAGGATCCAGATACCCCAAGTTGCCTATGGGCGGTCCTGCACGGTGCTCTAGTTTGGGACTAACACCATCAGCACTGGTCGCCCCTGTATTAGGTTGAATAACGAACCTCGAGTAACGCTAACTCCCTATGCGTCAAATTTATTATCATGTTTAGTTATTATGTTGAGAAAATGGTAAAACCAATGTTGGTCCTTGCTGGAAGAGTTTTATTCAAAGTGAACTGTCAAGAGGGTCCCATAAACCCTCATCGTGTTAGGGACGCAAAATCAAGGAACATAACACCGATATGACAGAACCTAGGGCGACAAGAGTGGAACAAAACACCAGGCAAAAGGTCGAGCCTTCCACCCTTTACCAAGTATATATGTGCATTAATTAAATAACAGATATTGTGATATCCCATGATATCCATGTCCCAACATGGAACAAACTACAACTGCACTTGTAACTAGCAACACTATAAGAGGGGCTGAGCAAAGCGGTAACATAGCCAAACAACAGTTTGCTGGGAAGGTGAAAAAGGTTAGAGGCTGGTTCATGGCAATTTGAGAGGATTGATAAACAAGTGGTAGGTAGCGCGACATAGCGATAGCATCGAGACAACTAGCATAGCAAAGATAGTAGTGAGATCCAAGGTGACGGTCATCTTGCCTGAAATCCTGCTAGGAAGAAGAATGAGTCCATGAAGTAGATAAACCAACATAGTCGAACGGATCCTCACAATCGCAACATAACCAGAACTATCGAGAAGAGGCACAACCGGAAAGAAGCAAACAACATGGTAAACAACCATCACATAAACATGGCATGATGCACAATCAAATATGAAGCACGACAAGTCCATTTTAATGAGGCATGGCATGGCAAAGTGCAACAAACAATACAACAAGCTAAATGGAGCTCAATATGCAACGAGTTTCATATTGATGAAACACCACATGCAATTATTTAGTTCACTCATGTTTATGCTACCCAACAATATTAAGTGTTGTTAAACATGGCAAGAGGTGAAGCATAAGTAATCTACACATTTTAGGCAATTTAAATGAGGCCAGAAATAACAAACAACAATTCCGGAAAATCCCCATGTGCATAATTTGGATTTGGTACTGATCTACCCTCAACCATATTTTAGAGTTGTTAAACACACAAAGTAAGTGCTTCAAGTTAATCTATGCATTTTTCTACCCCATTTATATATAAAGTTTATCTAAATCGGAGCTATGGTTAATTAGTTATGAAATAAATCATTTTAGCATGTCATTTATGCAAATTAATGCAAACATTTTACACATGAATGAAAGTTGGATATTATGAAACTAGACAAAATTTAAGCATTTTAAATGTTTAAATCATTATAATCCAATGCACGGTTGTGGAGTTATTATATGCATGATTGGTAGGGGTTTTTTAGAAACTACAAAACACGGGATAATAGACAAATTCGTCCAGGAAAAAACACACATGAGATGGGCTATTTCTGGAACAGGGCATCGGCTGGGGCTATAGGAACTTGGAGGCTCACCATTAGCTCTTGGCCAGGTCAGTGGAGGAGGGCGCTGGCTGTGCCAGATCTGGAGTCCAGTAGGTGACCCACGCGTGTGGTAGCCGTGCGCTGGATGCAGCACTGCTGCATCTCACTGAACAAGAACGGTAGTGGCGCCATGGCGACAGGAGGCAGGAGGTCATAGCAGCGGGGCTCTTCCCGGCCGAATCGCGCCTGATCCCGTGGGAACAAAGTGAGGGCGAACGGGTCCACGTAGGAGGAGACGAAGCAGGGGCTTGAGGCGACGAGCTCGAAGGAGGCTGCTGTTGCCTGAAGAAAAGACAAAGAGTTTAGAGAGAAATAGGGAAAGGGAAGGAGAGAGAGACGTAGTGGGATGGCAAGGGCCTGACGGGGTGCCTGAATGCTCACCGACGACATCAGCAGCTGCATGATCAGGATGAGGAAGGGGCGCCGGCGGTTGGAAGGGACCCCAGACATCGGTTGGAGGTCCCGCGCGGATGGGAAGCTCCTGGTAGGCGTCTGCTTGGAGCTCCCGCAGCAAGCGAGGCAGTGGGCACCGGGAATGGAGCAGATTTGGTGAGGGGAGGCGGAGTAGAGGCAAGCCCGCGGCGTCTGGATCCTCTTGGCATCCTTGGCATTCGTCCATGGAGGTCCCCTGTCCAAAGGAAACGAGCAGAGGGGGTGAGCAGAGGGTGAGGAAACCAGAGAGGGAAAGGAAGGGGAAGGGGAACGGGTAGGGCCCTAGCTGGGCGGCACCGACGACGGGTTCCTGGTGGCTTAAGTGGTGATGGTCGGCGGCGGCTATGGAGAGAGCTACTCGGGGGCGAGCGAGCAAGGGGGTGCAGGAGGAGGCAGTACCTCGATCCATTGAGTATCGAACTCTGGCTGGTTGCGCGAGGGTTTATGGAAGAATTGATCGGGAGGTGGAGGCTTGGGCGCTAGTTGGCTGGTGTCTGAAACCGAGGTGGATGCTAGATGGATCCCAAGGATGAAGAGACAGAAGGAGTGACGGCGTGATGGGACAAGGGGCTAGATTTTAGGGTTGTTGTCTAGGACGTTGGTCTATATATAGGAAGAGGAGGGGAGTTTGGATCATTTGATTTTAATCGGATGGTCGAGATAAATAGGTTAGGAGGTTCAAATGAGAAACTGATGATATTTTAGGGATGTTCGGGCATGATCCGGACCCACTGATAACGACAGCCCAGTTTGGGTTCGGGAAAGTTTTCAGATGTGCGCGAGGGGTCTATGCACTGCGCAAAGAGGGTTAGGTGGTCACTATCAAGAGGGAAGCGAAAACCCGATTGGTCTGGAACGGTCAACGAAGGCAAAGTGGTCAAGAGGGAAGATGATGAAGGCAAAGGGAGAAACTTCAACGACGAACGAATGCATGTTTTAAAAAAATGGCGGCAACGAAGTACCGATGCAATGCAAATGATGACATGACGAATGCAACAAACAAATGAAACACGCGGTAACAATGAAAAACATGGAGCGTCGGTCTCGGGTCGTCACAACACTCCTCCACTTACAAGAGGTCTCGCGCCGAGATCTTGGGATGGCACCGGAGAGAAGCGGAAGAGCAAGAGGTAAAACAAAGTTGCTTCTTTGACAAAAGAGTGAAACCAACGAACCTTGAGAGGTTGAACAAATTGAAAGAAGGAATCCAACAGAGATGCAAGAAGTTGAAAACACTCTGTTATAAAAGAGGAACAAGGAACATTGCAAGAACCTTGTAGGTTGAAGGACATGAAACAAGAGCATAACGGACCAAAAAGAATATGAAAGCACTACAAAAAAATACACTTCCGTGATGATACGTGTTTGTCACAGTAGGTCGTGTTTTTTGTCATGCATGTACATCCATGATTTTATGACAGAATCAAGATAGTCATACATGTGTTGTTGTAGAAGTGTTCCATGACATTACCAAAATTATCATAACAGAAGTGTCCACTTCCATGACGATAAATCACGCGTCATGGAAGTGCTTTCGTCAAGGGTGACCGACACGTGGCATCCATCGTAACGGAATGCCGTTAAGCTACCGGGTCCGGTTTTGGATCCGATTAACCGCTAACAGCCCGTATCAATGAGGACTTTCCACGTGTAAAATTGTCATTGGCTAGAGGAAACACGTGTTGGCTCACCGTTGGAACAGATGTCATCCATTCATTGGACGTGAGGCGCCCATGATAGGTCGACACGTGGCACGGCCCAATAGTGGCCCATTCCGGTGGAAAAGGCTAGCCTAGTAAAAATTAGCAGGCCGGCCCATATAAGGCCTACTTGTGTCAGGTCCATTTAAGTCCACTGCCCATACAAGATGTTCCAATTCAGCCCGTCAATGGCCCGTTAAAGATTTGACACCATTGCAACCCATCGTTAGTCCGAGCCCATTAACAGCCCGCTATATATTTGGGCTCAATATCGACCCGATGTGATTTTGGCCTGTTAACGACCCATTCAAGGGATGGGCCAATTTTCATGATGTACATCTTTTGGCCTCTTAGCGACCCATTTAAGTGTTGGGCCAATTTCTGGCCCGGTGTGTCTTTCAGCCTGTTGACGGCCCATAAATGAGTTGGGCCATTTGTAGTCGGACCTTAGTTTTGGCCTTTTATTGACCCATTTATGTGTTGGGCCAATTCCCGGCCCGATGTGTCTTTCAGCCTGTTGACGGCCCATGAATGATTTGGGCCATTTGTAGTCGGACCTGAGTTTTGGCCTTTTAACGGCCCATGCTCTTCATGGTCCAATACCAGCCCGGTTTCTCTTTTGGCCTGCTAAAGGCCCACAACACAGTTGGGCCATTTACAGTGCAACCTGACTTTCGGCCTCTTAGTGGCCCATGCTCTTCATGGTCCAGTACGAGCCCGCTGTCTCTTTCGGCCTGCTAAAGGCCCACAATATAGTTGGGCCATATGTAGCCCGACCTTAGTAACGGCCTGTGAAATCAAATGGGCCCACCTGTTGCCCGCTTCGATGTCGGCCTGTTAACGACTAGGGAGGTAAGAGGGCCAACCATTAACTTTCGGCCTGGTAACGGCCCATTAACTTAATGGGCCCACTAAAGTTTGTACAAGTCTTTAGGCCCAATTAGATAATTTGAGCCCATTACGACGAGAAATTATGCATAGCCCAAAACCTATCAAGTAAAGTTACGGCATACAGGGAAAAACATTGCACATACAACATATATTACAGGAAATTACATCCACTAGGCAATCAAAGATTGATGCCAGTGCAAATAAATGAACAGAACCTAACGATCTACAACGTCACAATCTGCAACGTCAGCACGGATGACGCCGATAAGCATGTGGGCAAGTTCTTGCTGCTTTGCTACATTGTCTCTAAAAACATTGATCAGTTGTTGTTGCGCACGAATATGCAGCTCTGATTCCTCCACCATTTCCATCATTGCTTCAGCCATTAATTGGTTCACAAACATACATTTTTTCTGTTGCATTCGAAACAGAGGAAACTGAACAGATTCAGATGGCGATTTTGGTAGGCTTGTATTATTGATAGTGGAGAATGTCTCGACCACTGCATCATAACATAAATTAGGAGGGGAACCAAACATATTAATCATAAGTTATTGCCATATTACCTGGCCTAGATTTATTGTAAAGAAACAATGGGGTTGCCTTGTTGTTTTTAGAGTTTGCCTTCTTATCTTCAGCATCCTGCACCAAATTAACACACTAGCATTGCTATCATTGGCCGGGTCAGATAATAGGAAAGCAACATTGACACAACAAACGTTTGGGCAACCTGACTACACCAGCCTACACCAAATTAACACAATATGGCACATGAATCATGAGCCAAGTAAGGTAATATGAAAGAAACATTGACAGAATGAATGAATGGGAAACCAGAGCAGCACTACAATTTGGTAATGTGCATGATATGAGATAGTACGCTCATGCAGCTCAGTATGAAAAACTACCAGACAGTTTTCCTTACAAAAATCAACATTTTCGCCTTTAATATTTTGCTACAACTGAATTTAGATCAGATAAAGGTTGGATTCACACCGATTAATCAAAATCAACATTTTTGCCTTTAACATTTTCACCTTACATGCTGATGTACCAGGGATATGCATCAGGTACTTACATCAGCATTGGAGCACAGAGAATTCCCGCAAGATACTTTCCTCGAATACGATCCCAGTACAGAAAGTCTTCTATCCTTTAAGCTTATTTTCTAAAAGAGAGATGGTTAAGAAACATGTACAAAATATGATCAGAATCCTATAAAATTTCATGATGCGAGGATACGCACATGCTTCTTAGAATGGAGTTCACATATTTTTGCTGGACTGGAGCGGACTAGTTCTTTGGCCACTAGAATCTGCTTATTATCAATGGGAGACGGGTTTCTCTATGCTGGAGTAGTATCTTTGAAAACTGGAGTTGGTTCATTATCTCCCGGCGTTTGGATCTTTTGCAAAGACCTAGTTTGTAACCCTTCAGATTCTGACATAGCCGTCTTCCCCTTGCATGCCTTATATAGAAGAATGGTGCTTCAATTATAAAACATGCTACAGTAGAGATGGAATAGGTACTGAAGAATAGAAAGGCATGACATATTGACATGTATTCCCTCCATCCAGAAATAAATGGATGGGTCTAGGCGTATTTCAGTTCTAGATACATCCATTTTTATCCATTTTTGTGACATGTAATCCAGACAGAGGGAGTATGATGTAAGAGCTAGGGATACGATAGGACACCAGTGTAAAAAACACTACTTGAATGTAAAACTATATGCTAGCAGAATACATTACAGAAAAACACTAAGGCAACATATGCGTGTATGATTAGGAAACTAAGATGGCATTGCAACAGACCACTATACCAACACTTCAATGTAAAAAAAGAACATGGTATGGTGACAGATGAAGTACATACTGATAAATAACAATGCATAAGATATTGAGAAGCAAGATGTACAAACTAAGCAGATGGCATTGCGATAGTGTAGAATGACAGTACTTGAATTTGAAAACATGTTATCATTAATGGAATACGTACTGAAAAACAGGAAAGCATGCCATATTTACATGCATGATCAGCAGGCGAAGCACATGGCATTGCAACAGAGTAGATGCACTCCAAGACATTATATGCATGTTATACCCATATGAAGTGACAAGTAAGAGCAAGGACCTTATGGGGTGAATAGGATTCATCATCTTTCTGCAAGTCTTGTGAAGAACTACCTTTACATGTTCCATCATATTGGGTATCATTGACGTCAAGTTTGTTGGCCGTTACATTGCTCCGTGAGGTTCTTGTGGATAAATCAGTGTGTGCAATTGTATCTGACATGCATGGAGGACAACTAATAGTTAGATTTATGTAATGAGTGCATGTAGGAGATGACGTAAATAGTAGGACTGGTGTTAACTAGCAGCAACATGTCTCAAAAAGTAAAGGGAGAACACAGATGAAAGCTACAGAATATGTATCGTTTGTACTCAAGATTAACTAGATGACACACAAAAGTATTAAGGAACAACATAGGTTGTACTAGATAATACTATAATCACCAGCCTGTGGGACAACATTGGCTGATGGATGATAACTATGGAACAACATTACCTAAAGAACAAGTCTTTTAGCTGAACTATGGAACATCATTAACTCCTGAACAAGACCCGTAAGAGATCAACATGAATATACAGTGAAATGTGATAATCTATTTTCAATGCTTAGATGAATAACAAAGCCATAAATGTTGCACACAAGTAAGATGAGGGTACAACCTATATGGTCTCCATCCATAGGAGTGAGCATCATGTGCTGACTTGTCGATGGCCCTGTAGTTGTTGTGGCTGTGCATGTCGGGCATGCACATTCGATGCAGGGAACTGTTGAGTGGGGACTATAGCTCCCTTCTGGTGCATGCTTCCCTTGTTGGAGCAGCTGTAGTGAGTCGGAAGACGGTGTGGCTGAAGATGCAGAAAACGCATAATGTTAAGAACGACACATCTCTCTGATCTGAAGAAATACCCTAAGAGATCAGCAGCAAGGTAGAGAGTAGTCACATGTCTGTTGACTGAAGAATAAATTGGGGTCACACAATTTTATTAGTTTGGTACTGTCCAATCTACACCGGATGGCTAGCTGGCCGTCTCGTGCCTCCCGGCTGACACTGTTCAAAATCTTCCCCGAAGACCCAGCGACCACCGGCAGAGCAACCTGCCTCCGCCGTCCGTGGCCCCGACCAAAACCCCACTCCCCGCCCCACCGCACTTTCATGGTTGCGCCACCATCCGGCTAATCCACAAAGAATCGCCGTCACCCAGATCCGGTGGCGGCAGTACCTTCAACCCACGCAACTCTAAGATAGCCATCTAAGCACTGCTTCCATAGCAAACTTGCGCCCCCGCACCCTTACGTTAGACACCAGCCAACCGGCAGCCTAGGAGCTCCGCCGGCTTAAGGGGTGCTACTTCCCATTAGGAGATGGTTGGCCCAAAATAACAATTCGGACAACTGACGCCTAAATAAAGTGATTTGAGATGAGGGTGCGACCTATCCAGTGGCCCAATGAAGTAGGTAGCTCTAGCTGCCTAGTCGGTGAGGCCAGCGTGGTTGCGCTGGCTACCAGTGATAGGGAAGTAGAGATGTCGCGATGGTCGTCGGCTACGGGGAAGCAACGCCGGGGTTCTGGACGGATCCAAAGTTGGAGCCGCTCCAGCACCGTGAACAACGGCGGGGGTGAACCGGCTCTGGTACGGTTCACGCGGCCGTCCTCGAGGCAGCTCCGGCAGCACGAAGTAAGAGGCACATGGCCTAGTGCATGACGGCAAATGGATAACGTCTCCGGGATTAGAGAGGAGGGCGGCTGTGAATTTGGTGCGGTGGGGGGCACCATGGAGGAGGGGTTGTGGTTTCGCGGCTCAGGAGAAGGGAGCTTCCGGGGAGAAGGTGATTTGGGGCCCACGAGGTATGAATGGGGAATTGGGAGGGGGACCAAGTCTTACAG
>NC_041380.1:193149032-193167664 GCF_002162155.2 Triticum dicoccoides
GCGAGGAGGGCGTGTTTTGAAATATATTGGGCGCGACCGATTTCGGGGGAGGAGGGTGTGTTTTGAAATATACTGGGGGCGAGCGATTTCGGGCAAGCAGGGCATGTTTTGAAATATAGTGGGCGCGAGCGATTTCGGGCGAGGAGGGCGTGTTTTGAAATATAGTGGGCGCGAGCGATTTCGGGTGGGGAGAGCGTGCTTTGAAATAGTGGGCGTGAGCTATTTCAGGTGAGGAGAGTGTGTTTTGCCGACCATGGTCTATGAATTATTCAGCATATGTCATTTCAGCCGAGGAGAAGGCGCGCTTGGATGAAGTTACGAACCTACCCTCGATATACAATGGGCCAATGGATGCATGTCCCACATAGGCCGGTAATTTCGTATCTCCCATTTATTTGCTCGGGTGAATTCCGCCGAGCAGAGGGTGTTTAACGGTTCGTTCAAATTTTGGGAGAACGAGCATCCACATCTACCTTACCAAGTCGATTCGAATATAATTTTGAAATATTATCTTGCCACTTCTTTTTTAGATGGAGAGATGATGCTCGTGAGTAATATGTTTTTACATGATCATTGCTAGCTATTTACTATATGACAAATAGTTGACCCACTCAAAAATGGGAATCAAACCCGAAATGAAATATCTTGATTCAATGAAATAGCTCATTCACCAGGTCAAAATAGTGAACTAAATCCAAAATAAACACCTCAATCGAGTAGCATGTTGTATAGTATTATAGTACTCCATGAACATGTTGAGAGTCAAATTAATGAACTTGTTTGATATACGCATATCTCCGTTCATGTGTGGATTGCAGACAACATGTTCTCCAATTTAAACATTGAATGCAAGTTTATATGGAAACATGGTTTATATCAGTCTTTGATGCATAAAATGCGACCTCCCCCACTCCCAGACTCCTGGTCTCTCTCTCTCTCTCTCTCTCTCTCTCTCTCTCTTGACGACAATCTTCAATTATGTCGCACGCATCCAACACACAAAACTTTTTGGTCCCTCTCCCTCTCTCTGTCTCTCTCTCCACTACAAAAAAAGACACATCCGTGACATTTTGGGCCGAACGAATTTTTTTTCTGTCATACATATGACACTTCTATGATGATAATTGTGACAAAACCCGGTATCATCATAGATGTGGTGGGCTCCTACTTCTATGACAAAAAATCATGACAGAAAATGGGCTTTTTGTCCTGGGCGGGCCGGAGATGCAGTTGCATGACATTCTGCGGGCCGTCCATGAAGGAAAAAACCGTGGTAGAAGCGAGGGGGAGGAAAATTTCGAGGAGTTCCCAGTTACGGTGGGAGGTCGGGGGCCGAGCGATGCGCGTTTCTCTCGTACACGTACGTGCGTGTGTGCGAGGCGTTGGATCTAACTGAACCCGAGAGAGGCATTGGGCTCTAACTGAACTCGAGCGATTGCAGTGCAGGCTACGCGTTACTGAACCCGAGCGATCGATCGATGGTGGTTAACTGAACCCGATCGAGCGATTCCTTCGCTACTGCTCCTAATTGAAGCCGATCGATTGGATGAACAGTGAGAGTTGCGGGGGAGTGATGAACAGTGAGTGGTGGCGTTGCCTCTAGATAAACAGGACCCCGTGGTGTGGTGGATGGCTGGATGAACAGTAGATGGTGTAGGGGTGCCCGTGGAGGGGTGGTTGAACAGGACCCCGTTGTGTGGAGGGCTGGATGAACAGTACACGGTGGAGGGGTGCCCGTGGAGGGTTGGTTGAACAGTAGCCGGTGGAGCAGCGCGTGGTGGAGGCTGGATGAACAGGAGCCCATGGAGGCTGGAGGAGGTCGACTGTAGCCCGTGGAGCTTGGAGGAGGTCGACGGTGGAGATGAACAGTATCCCGTGGAGTCCCGTTTTGCGGTACGCCACACCCCTCCCGATGAACAGGACCCCCGTTTCGACCGTAGGAGGTCCGTTTCGTCTGTTTTGCGGTACGCCACACCCCTCCCGATGAACAGGACCCCCTTTTCGACCGTAGGAGGTCCGTTTCGTCCGTTTTGCGGTATGCCACATCCCTCCCGATCAATAGGACCCCCGTTTCGACCGTAGGAGGTCTGTTTCCTCTGTTTTGCGGTACGCCAGACCCCTCCCGATCAACAGGACCCCGTTCTGAACGTAGGAGGTCCGTTTCCTCCATTGTGCGGTACGCCAGGCCACGATTACATCGCATGTTCCGTCCAAGCCCTCCCGATGAACACGACCACACATTTCGTTCCGACCCAGCCAGTTGGCTCCCACGCGTTCCGTTGCCTCCCGATGAACACGACGCATTTCGTTGCCTCCTCATGAACACGACGCATTACGTTGCCTCCCCATGAGCACGACGATGACGCTGTTTCTCCGTTCCTACCCAGCCATGAACACGAGCCCTGGCCGTACGTATGCCCGAGTAGGCGTTCGAGACCCCGCCCGTATGTACACATACGTGGCCGTATTTTCATTCTTGCACCCTGTCCGCTGTACGTACGTGTACATGCTACATGCGCGCCTCTACTACAACACGTACGCGCCTCTACTACGACACGTGCGCGCCTCTACATCCACCAGTATATATGTACGTACACGTTCGCGGCCAGAATGACAACGCTGCGTATGCTCCGACCAGGTGGGTCCCGACTGTCAGGCACGTCCTTACGTGCGAAGATGCAGCTGGTGGGTCCCAACAATCAGGGGGAAACGTTTTTTTCGCGAAATATGGTGGCCCGTCCGGTGGGTCCCCACTGTAAGGTGGAGGAATAATTATTTTGCATGTAATAAGGAGGCACTTCCTTGCTGCGGCCGCGGACCCAGCTGTCAGCCTCTCCATGTACAATCCACATCGGATGGAAGCTGTTCCTTGACCATGTTGACCACGCCGCGCCGAGAGCACCAGGGCGGTGGACGACGGCGAGGCCTAGGAAGGGGACAACGCGGAGCTGGGGAAGATGCGGCAGTGGATGCCCACGCGTAGAGGAGTACGAGCGTTCACTGGTTCGCTGCGGTGTGAGGCTGTCGTCGCCCCAGAATAACAGGGGGTGTGGGTGAGTAGAGGGTGGCATGGCCAGCAGTGGGAGTAGTAGGGGGTGGTGAGGCCTCCGCCGCATCACAGCCGGCCACGGGAGGTAGGAGCACGAGGCACGACCGGCGCTGGTTTTGGCAGTTGGAGCAAGAAGACCAGAGGTTGAAGAAGCACTACGGTCGTTGGATGGACATCGTACGGTCACTGGATCTAGAATCGTGCATATTGACAAAGTTGACAAAGCCCTCCATCCCCGTCAACTTAGTAGGCCCACAAGTCAGCCTGCCACTCTACTGGGTTCCAGCTAATAGGGGGAGTATTCATTTTTTGTGCGCAATAAGAAGGCACTTCCTTGCGTGCGAAGATATAGCTGGTGGATTCGAGCTGTCAGCGGCGGTAACATTTTTTTGTGAAATACAGAGGCCCTTTCGGTGGGTCCCTGATGTCAGGTGGAGGAATCATTATTTTGCGTGTAATAAGGAGGCATTTCCTTGCATGTGGTAGTGGACCCAGCTGTCGGCCTCTCCACGTACAGTCCACTTCAGATGCATGTCGGTCGTTGACCACGTTGACCAGGCCGTGCCGAGAGCACCAGGGCGGTGGACGACGGCGAGGCCTAGGAAGGGAATGACATGGAGGCAGGGAAGACTTGGCAGTTGTTTCCCACGCGGAGGGGAGTACGACTGTACGAGGGTTTACTTGTTCGCCTGCCGTCGCCGGAGAATAACAGCAGGTGTGGGTGAGTAGAGGGATGGCTAGGCCAGCGATGGCAGTATGGTGGGGTGGTGAGGCCTGCGCGGTACCAGAGCCGGCCGCGGGGAGGAGGGAGCAGGCAGTCTCGCCGGTGCTTGTTTGAGCGGCTGGAGCAGGAAGAGCAGATATTGAAGAAGCACAACGGCCATTGGATGGACATCGTATGGTCACTGGAGCTAGAATCGTTCATATTCACTAAGTTGACAAAGTCTTCCGTCCCTGTCAATTTAGTAGGCCCACAAGTCAGCCTCCCACCATGGTGGGTCCTAGCTAGCAGGGGGAGTATTCATTTTTCTGTGCGTAATAAGGAGGCACTTCCGGTGGGTCCGAGCTGATAGCGGGGGGAACGTTTTTTTCGTGAAATACGTGGTCCATCCGATGGGTCCCAGCAGTCAGGGGCAAACATTTTTTTCGCGAAATATGGTGGCCCGTCCGGTGGGTCCCAGCAGTCAGGGGGGAAACATTTTTTCCGCGAAATACTGGTGGCCCGTCCGGTGGGCCCCTGCTGTCAAGTGGAGGAATAATTATTTTGCACGTAATAAGGAGGCACTTCCTTGCGG
Organism: Triticum dicoccoides; assembly: GCF_002162155.2. Taxonomy (NCBI): domain Eukaryota; kingdom Viridiplantae; phylum Streptophyta; class Magnoliopsida; order Poales; family Poaceae; genus Triticum; species Triticum dicoccoides. The sequence continues at coordinate 193,153,377 of NC_041380.1, forward strand.
CTGCCGTGGACCCAGCTATCAGCCTCTCCATGTACAGTACTCTTCCGATGGAAGTCGGTCGTTGACCACATTGACCACGCCGCGCCAAGAGTACCACTGCGGGGGACGACGGCGAGGCCTAGGAAGGGGACGACGCGGAGCAGGGGAAGACACGACAGTGGATGCCCACGTGGAGAGGAGTACGAGGGTTCACTAGTTCGGCTGCGGTGTGAGGCTGCCGTCGCCGCAGAATAACAGGGGGAGTGGGTGAATGGAGGGATGATCTGGCCAGCGGTGGGAGTAGTATGGGGACGGTGAGGCCTCCGCGGCAGCACAGCTGGCCACGGGAGGCAGGAGCATGCGGCACGACCGGCGCTGCTTTGGGCGGCTGGGGCAAGAAGACCAAAGGTTGAAGAAGCACTACGGCTGTTGGATGGACATTGTTGACCACGCCGCGCCGAGAGCACTAGGGCGGTGAACGACGGCAAGGCCAACAATGGGAACGACACAGAGCTGGGGAAGACACGGCATTGGCTGCCCACGCGGTGGAGAGTACGAGGGTTGACTAGTTCGGCTGCCATCGCCGGAAAATAACAGGAGGTGTGGTTGAGTAGAGGGATAGACATGCCAGGGATGCGAGTATGATGGGGCCGTGAGGCCTGCCCGGCAGCACTGCCGGCCACGGGAGGCGGGAGCAGGCGGTTCCGACGGCGCTGGTTTGGGCGGCTGGGGCAGGAAGATCAGACACTGAAGAAGCACGATTGCCATTAGATTGACATCTAACGGTCTAACACTGGTAGAGTCGATTGTTGACTAAGTTTCTTTTTTGAGAAATCTTGTGTACACGTGAACATAGTAGGCCCACAAGTCAGCCTCCAAATCTATGGCACACAACATAAATTCCATTTGCTATTTTTTATAATTTGCAGCCCATTTGCTAATTCTTAAGTAATTTATTACAGCCCATTTTCTACTCAGGACCACAGTCAAAAAGTTCAACCTTATTTTGCATATTTCGGTAGAGTCCGAACTATTGTAATCCCGGAATGATAAACATTTTTTAAGAACTTATTGATTTGCCAAAAAATCGTTTTGTTTTTGTAAGCAAATAAGACATGGGACAATTGAGTTGGTTTAAGGGAAAACCAGTGGTAAAAAAATCAGCGCTGGGTGGGACAAAACAACAAAAATAAGGATGTAAATATGAAAAGGGAATTTTATGTGTTTTCAATATAATGATATGTGTATATGAACTAGTAAAACTATAGATAGAGATTAGAAAACAGATGTAGGACATGCGTTTCAAGAGGATAATAGAACTGGGCTGTGTGTTTGATTCAGTAAAAAAACTGTGTGCGGATGTTGTAAGACAAAATATAACTAACACTGGCGGGCCAGAGGCCAGTAGGTACCTGCTGGATCTTTGTGCCCCGTTGTCGTCATGGGCTGGGCCTGTTAAAAAAACCAACCCTGGGCAGTCTACAGCCTAGTTGAAACTTGCTTGACCTGAAAAAACAATATACGTGCTCAATAAACGAGAGAATTCTGCAAGTACAGACAGATAACTGGGATGTAGCACGGATATTGTTTTTTTATCGTGATAATAAGTGCATGCACTTGTTTCAAAAAAATGGAGAACTGGGAATTCGAACGGCGGGTGCTTATGCTACCCATCAAATAAAAATCAGGTGCCTGAAAATTCATTTCGAAACAAATGATTTAGCTTTATATCCACGTGGAACCTCGGCATGATGGTTGGAAGCAAATGCAAGTTCATAACAAAAGATCGTTAACAACAATACCAACTTGCGGACGACAAGGTAGTACAACTACCAATACCAAACTAACTTATAATCTTTTTACTCCTGGCCCTAGTGTTCATCTGGTAGAAAATCTTGCAGAGGACCAGCTCCCGCTCCTTCTCTTGCTCCAGGTCCCTGAGGTGGTACTGGTGCATCACCTAGTTGGTCCTCTACTGGTTGAAGTTCTTGTTGGTGTGCAGCACCAGAACCTTTTTTGCTGCCCGTTTGCCGGCAGTTGACCATCACCGGCAAGGTATTGTTGGTCTTGTGCCACATCGCATGCATGCCGCGTTCCGACTGTATCTTGCGATGTGTCCACGTGCCCCTTTTGAACGCCCTGGAATTGCGCCGGAAGAAATGCTTCCTTAGGCCACTCAGTGTGATACCTGCAGTATTGTGGAATACAGGTTTTAGTGTACCTAGTTGGCATTTTCATAACATCTTTGGCATGTTGCAGTCACTTGTTTCACTTTTTATTAACTGTCAAATTGTAATTGCTTCACCAGGTCTGTGTCTAAAAAGAAAAATAGAGCTATAAACAAAGGAATATGTTTGTGCAAGTAGACGGCCGATCGGTGTCTTACCTGGAAGTTTCTCAGGTTGGGTGTAGCATATGTCGTGCTCGCTGTCGATGCCTGGTATGAACAAATCGATGAGAGACTGAAATCTCGCATTGTCAGCACTCACTTTGGCCTCAAGGTGCTCGATCAGCTCCTGATCCGTGGGATCGAACTTGACGCCAGCCGGCAGCACCGGCCAATCCTTCTTCGACTTGCATCGGTAATTCCAGTTATATGGTACTCAATGTATGATCAATCGACTGTTTTAAGTGAATGATGAAAGATTTCGACAGATAAGTGGTACTCCAAATCTGAAGTCCAGAATACCCTAACACGCCGCCGGGATTCTTGTGTCACCTCATGCGCAGCGTGTTGTCACGTCAATTCAATGTGTGGACATGATGAATAATTTGACCGATGTATACTAGTACTGCTACTGTACTACTTACTGGTCATATTTACTGTCACAATTTATACATAGGTTTAACTAACAAGTACGCACTTGAAGGCTAACTGATATACATATATATGGCTTCTGCACATCATCTCCATCATCATTATCAGTACATCCTACGCAGGTGAGTTAGGATGCACTTGATCCCAGGAAGGTATCTATGCTTCAAACAAGAGGAGTGCTTCAAACTAACAACAGTACATAATATCCAACAAAAGAGGGTCGTGCTACAGCAGCAGAATACATGGCTCAGTCTAGATATCAGCACGAATCAAGTTGTGCATATTTGCTGTTGGCATGAACCACATCGCCGCATGTCATGTTTACAAAATCCATCCATCGCATGGAAGCTTGATGCCTTTCACACACTGAAGATTATCTGGCGACAAGCTGTGTCGACGAATCTCTGGATATGGTGATTCATGAAACCCATGGTATGATGTGTAAACACAGCCCCCCCTCGCGAATGGAAGTTGCATAGCACAATAATCATTGACGGTGATATGATCGATGATTTGTTGGATGATCGGATAATTGAGCCCGAGGAACAAGGAGTGGTTGCCAAGGCTGTAAACCCGCCTCTAGTTGAATACGCCTAGCCCAATGGAGCTGGGATCTTTCTCGAACACGAAGCAGCCATAGCCATCAATGTAACGAACGCCCCATGCATTGTACTGCATGTGGTTTGATGTAATGGTTTGGTCAATTTGGTACGAGTGAATGAGCATCAAATGACCGCTGTCAGCTGAACGAGTGATAAACCACCACCCATCGGCTGGTATGATTCCAGGTCCTGGAATCATGAAGGCCAGTGCATTTGCATCTGCTGCAACAATTCAAATTGGAGACCAAGAGGACAAAAACAAACAATCATGTTCAGAGTATGTGTGGAATTAAGATTATTATAACAGTGACACATATCATAGACAGAGAATTGCAATGCCGTGGTCATAATCATACCCCAAGTTAAGAAAAATAATCCAATGGCTTTCATATTCTAGCAATATGTCATGGTTCAAACATCATGTAACAATGAGAGGACAACAGCTATGACAACGCCTACTCATATTCTACCATAGCACTTACTACTACTGTTCTCATATCAACTCTAAGCAATAACATGCGTTGTTCTAAAAATCTTGTAAACGAGAGTAACATATAGAAATCATGATGTTATGCTCATAATATGTATTCTAACAATCATTAGATGCCAATTGTTCTCATATCAACTCTAACAATAACATGTGTGGTCATAAAAATCTAGGAAATGAGAGGAACATATAGCAATGATGTGGTTATAGACATGCTATGCATTCTAAATTTGTAACAAATGAACAGGCAGTCGTATTCATAAGGTAAAGATGGGATAGAACAATTACGTGAAAATAGATTCCACCAGTATAGGCAACCAATCTATGCGTCGACCGCGTAAACGATGCCATCATGCACTATAGCATCAGACAGAAATGTTGCCTCAACAGGATTGATGATGAGCCATAACCATGTATGGAGACCGGATTCCAGATAGACTAATCCCATGTCGAACAAGGCAATGAGCTTGTAATCCATGTAGTCTTCTAATGGTGTGGGTACTTCGTAGATTACAACTTTCTCCAACAAAGGTCGAGCCAAAAGCTTGACGCGTCTCGTGCGTAGTAGGCAGGAGTGTCCGGCGGGCCGCGAGGCTCGATGGCGGCGGTATCCAACGATGGAAGGGTGATCTCTCGCTGGGTGTAGATATCCATGAGACGCCATGGACTACCGGTGTGGTGGATGAGGACGATCCAGTTGGGCTTCATGCCCGCCCAGTAGTGGCCGCGCATGAAGGACACGTGGACGGGTAGTGGTAGCATGTCGAGGGGCACCACGGCAACCTCTGTAGGATCGTCAAGTCGGTGTCTGGCCACCTGCGAGGATCGGGCATCAGCAAGCAGGGTGTCTTGAAAAGAGACGGCCGGTTGCAGACGAGTAGATGGTACAAAGACACCGAGCATGCGGCCAGACGGACGGTGCTGAGTAGGTCCATACGACTACAGATCTGCTCCAAGAGAACATCGAGGAGGGAATTCCAATCATGGCTCTTCGTGTCAGTCGGTTCTGCCATTGGGGTTTTTGGTGCCTGCGAGCCAGTGGGGAAGTGGATTCGGGTGGGCGAGCGAAGAAGCTTCTCCTCGTGTGGGCGAGCAGTTAGCGGGGGGATATGGTACGTGCGAGCTACCAAGGAAGATGGCGCAGGCGGGCGAGCAGTCAGCGGGGGTAAATGGTGTGCAGCTGACGATGGGGAAGAGAGGAGGAAGAAGAAGATAGGAGGAAGAAGAAGAGATGGCGGTACTGGTTAAGGCTGATTTAGTAACACCAACATGTTGGTTCATCTTATTAATTACGTGTCCCATCTACTGCAGCGTGTATTGTCACTTCTCTCTGAAGACTAGTTGTATAGTTCTCTCTGACCAAGATGGGGAATAATGGATTGCGAGGACTTCCTTTCTACAGTATCCCTACGCCTCTACGCTCACTTCACTCATTTTGCTCCGTACCTAGTCACTTGTTGAAATCTGTAGAAAGACAAATACTCCGTATTTGGGAACAGAGGGAGGCTTTTACTCTGTACTATTTGGGAACAGAGGGAGTATCACCATATGGAGGGAACATAGGAAGCTTGAAATATGAACATGTCAATGGGAGGGAGTAAGCCCCATGCATGCATGCATGCAACATGCAACACTCACACGTACACATGGACGCACGCAACACTCATGCACCCATGCAGCACACAACACACGACGCAACACACACGCTCACGCTCAAGTGCTCAACCTACTCCCTACGTTCGTGAAAGACTGTACATTTAGAGATTTACACATTGACCAGGGCATAATTAACACCCAAAAGTAGCAGACTTATGTGTGCATGCAACTATTGAGATAAGAAGATTAAATGAAGGCCGTTGCATGCTGTAATTAAGGATAGACATGTAGCCTATACCTACAACACAAGTTGGTGCATTAGTCAATCAATATCGATTTAGATTAAAGGCTAAATGCATTGGAAGTGTAGATGTACATCATGTACTACACTCTTTGTTTTATAGCTGATGTACACTCTTTGTTGGAAGACCGAGGGAGGACACGTGCATGCACTCACATACACAGCCAGGGCGGTTCGTGCGCAAGGGTTGGACTCGTGTCGCGCCTGCGTAAAGTTTTGTTTAACTGATTTCTTTGCTCTGCCAACTGACAGGTGTGTCCCAGAAACCAGGTGACAATTTAACCAGTCAACAAAGTGCCACTTCGACTATGTGGTCAGTCAGTAGGGTGCAATACGGTTCTCTGCGATGAGCTAGTGATCGTATAATCACCGCAAAACTATATATAGTGACCGTAAAGAGCGTATTGTTACATACGTTGACCGCCAGTGTATTTTTCCCATTTCAAATTAAGCCATATTCATCGGAAAGGACGCAGTATGGACTACTACTACTAGTACTAGTACTGCTTTGATGTGTCCTGTCAACTCGCTAAACGAGGAGAAGCTTGCTTACTACGCCTCTCCCTCGCCCACGCGCGCGGTGGTTCGTAGGACGAGGAGAGGGTTTTGACTACAGCGCCCTCTCCCTCTCCCTCTCCCTCTCCCTCTCCCTCTCCCTCTCCCTCGCCCTCTCCCTTGCGGTGGATGTGTAGCAGTTCAATCGGTGTCAAATTGCCAGAAGCATATTGTACTGTAGTATCATCGTTGTTGGACCTTCCGAAGAGGCGAAGAGCCAAGTGCAAGGTTCACACGAGTACGAACTGTTGAACCTCCCGAAGAGGCAAAGAGCCAAGCGCAAGGTTTTATTGGAGTTTTCGTCCTAGTAGGAGTGTACTACAACTATAGCAAACGATGCTACTGTATGATGCCACCACGTCACGTATATCCAAAGATGTGCCACCTTTTTTTCTCAAAGAGCGTGTTGGAGCCCGTGCAACAACCACACAAGTTGCATGTACACATAACACATTTACTAGTAATAAATTCTAAAGGACAAATGCCAGTATGCCACACAAGTTCATCTCCAATTCATGTGATAAATTTGTGCACGACTAGTCTACATATATTCGCAGCGCTACCGTTCACAATTACCGTACTCCACTTACACGTTATAGATGGGCTATATGTCCTCCTCCAGGTTCCAGTCCCAGGTGTCCTTCATGGATGGCACGATCCATAGCGGTGGGCAACGGGAATCATTGTCGCAGCTTTCTAGTCCGGTTCCACGAGTCCAAGCTGAAGTGGCTAAATCAGGGATAGCGTGTCCCAGCATGTCGTTCATCCGGCGGTGCGCACTGAAGACACAACCATGCTTCATGAACGGCAGGCCTTCTGTGTCGTGCACGGAAGGTGGCATCCGCTTCACAATGGGGTAGCTGTCCCCGATGAAAAGCGAGTACTCTCCAAGAGTGTTCCTCAGCACCCACGTAGCATCACGGGGGTCGAACTCGGCGCCGTTCATCTGGTACACGCGGCATCCCAGATCTGGACACATGGTGACGTACATAGTCATGGTCCATGCATAATAATGTTGTGCTCAAATATGACAGTCAGTAATACTGTGCAGCAAATAGTAGTACTCCGGTATAGAGGAAGTAAAATAACCGGCTTATTATATATAGCCACTCTTAGCTACATGGATGAGATAGTAAGGCATGGAAAAACAAAAATGGTGGCAGCTAGTGGGTTCAAGTCTTCATGGGCCTAGCTAGCTATAGCGTCCTCCAAGGTAAAAAGTACTCCTACAAGTACTACAAAGTATACTACTAGTACAACAATGAAAGAGAAGGCGAGAGGGTTGAAAATGGAATACCTTGGTAGATGGTGACTGTCCAATCTTTGTAGATTGTGTGATCATGTTGCACATCAGTGGTACCATGGGTAACGACTGCTAAGATAGTTGATCCCAATATGCCAAAGTCAACTACAAGGTTCCAGGTTAGACCGAATCGCGGATGCAAATGCACATCCAGGATCGGCAATCTTATTTTGATCGGGGGATGACTGGTCCCTGCAAAATAATGGAGTACCATTAGGGATGCAAATGATGGTTTGTGCATTCCGTTTGTAATCTCCCGTACCGTAGTATGGCAACCAGATGAAACAAGTCCCCTGGCTTGTGACCGCGAAGATGCAGCCTAGATGGCGCATGGCGTCTTTGAACGTGTAGGGGTACAAATCTGCCGCTGCCAACATGCGCCAGCCTCTGCCGTTACTACCTCTTGCATTGATGGCAATCCTTATGTCGAACACCGCGATGAGATAGTAATCGTCGTAGCCGCGTCTCTTTGTCGGCGGGTCCGCAATTGCTATCTTCTTCAATCTCATGTAGGCATCGTCATACGTATTTAAGTCTAGCCAGTCCGGAAGGCCTATCCCAATGGTGGAGAAGGGGTCTACCGGAACGGCCGCACTTCTGTGGATGTTGTGAAAATGATGGTGGTATCCGGCCGGAGGTATGCAAGCCAATCTTAGTTGGCACTGACCCAGACCTATATATAAGACGGTGGGAAACAGAGAAATTACGGGATGGAAATGGAATAACTAAGTACTACACGATCAAACTCCATTACTGACCTGCTCATCAGACAAAATCCGACTACCTATCAACGTCGGCAACCATGGCCAGGGAGCGGTGGACTGTTCGAAGGATTGTCCCATAGAAGAACCTTCTCCTCGAGGGCGCACGAAAGGCCAACAAGCATGGCATGTTTAAGCAGCGTCTTGAAAAAGTTGGTGCAGGAAGCACCGTGTCTTGCAGTGGCGAGGACATCGGAGCGGCGTGCGATTTCTCCCACAGGATTGTCGTCCAAGGTCTCCCAGCCCCGACGAGGAGGAGAACCGCCTGGCGAATCCATGGGAGCAGTGACGAACTGCCTTCTCTTCTAGGGGAGGGGAACTGGCGAGGGGGAGATAAGAGCGTAGTAACCGCAGGGCCTCGTCCTTCCACCTATAGATCGTTCCTCAGCGAAGGGGTAAGGCTATTATTTACTACTAGTACTCCCTCCGTCCAGGTGCATAGGGCACCTAAGAAATGGCACTGCGAACTAGGCATATGTTGATTGGACGCTCATCACGTTTTTCTCTCCCTCTAGTTAATCCCGCATTAGGTGTAATGATGGCAGGACTAACCATGCATAGGCTAACGGATTGTTTCACACAATTCTTTAGGTCCATCTTGCATGCATGCAAAGAAAAAGTAAATGGTAGAGGCGGCTGATTGGTTTGCATATGGAAGGGAGATAAATGTGAAGCTGAAAACGCTAAGTGCATTAGGGTAGGCATACGAGTCATTAGTGCTAACTAATGAAGGGCGACTAATATACTTGAAAATACTAAATTCTCTTAGGTGCCTTATGCACCTGGACAGAGGGAGTACTAGCATTATGGAACGTTGTGGGTTTGCATTATACTGTAAATAATAGCACTAGTAAGAAATTTTTGGCACTAGGTAGTAGTTTTTTGTGTGGATTAAGAAATTTTGGGTATGTTTTTGCCATTTTTGTACACGCCAACTAGTGTCAAAAAATGTCTTACATTATGTGACAGAGGAGTACGTACTCGTACTGTAGCAGTACTAGTACTACTATTCTCAACTAGTAGTGCGATGTACTGTACTTCTAGTCTAGTCTAGTATAGTGCACCAGTTTTGAACTCTTGAATCTTAGGGCCAAGGAGCTACAGTTGGAAGTGGAGGGTACTACTGTTCTCTAGAACCATCGCTGTACTATCAATGTAGGGGAAGTACACCTGCGTAGTGGCCTAGTGGGTACTCTCGATGCTCTATTCAGCCGCTCCTCTCATGTAGCTGGCTTACTCAGCCGCTCCTCTCACGTAGCTGGCCTACTCAGCCGCTCCTCTCACGCACACACTAGCAGCCTGTTTATCAGCGACGGATACTGTGGGGGCAGAACATTTGAGTTATTTGATACAGCGAGACTAGGCTTTTCGCTTCCATTTGTGGAGGTGTAATGGATCTCGTCGAACTTTTTTAGTAGTTCCTTCTTTATGAATGAGATGAAGCAAAGCTTTTGCCTCCGTTTCAAAAAAACACGTCAAGAGGAATTTCTTTTATAGTAGAGCCGATAATGGAGTGAAGTCCATGTGTGCATCACCACAAGCTACAGAGTAGTAGTAGAGCACTTTACATACAGAGCCATATTGCACAATTCCCAATGCCCCGCCAGGCTTTTCCGGCTCCTCAGGCTTAATTGGGAGGCGCTAGTTTAAATATGCTACTAGCTGATGAGGAAGCTGCAAGCGACGTGCAGCTAGGGCAAGCCACGGGATGCTGGGAAGGAAAACCGTTCACGTGGCTAGGCTGTCCAGTGCACCCAGATTGTGGGGCCGCACGTCCGTTTGACTTGAAAACTCAAACTACCCATGTAAAATATTGGCTCGTAGCGAAGTGTAGTAGTACTATTTTTTTTAAAGGCCACCGTGCGTTCGGTCGGGATCGAACCCACAAAACGAGGTATACACTCCCGCGACCACTAGTAGTACTCGTTGGTGTACAACGCACCTAGAATCACCTTTTGTCGCTAGTAGTATGTACATTGTTCCGAACAAGAAACCCCTATCATCTGCTGCTGGCTATAGGCCAGTGCCATGTCATCTACAACCCATCTTATAGCCAACATGTAAAATAATAGATCAAAAGAGTGTACTGCTTTTTTATTATGTGGCTCACTTCTCATTCTCACAAAGTGCCTAGGAGAACATGCTAGAGCTGGCTCTTCACGAAGAGCCCGCTTACCTTCTCTCTCCTCTTCTCTTTCCTCCAACTAAGCAGAAATATACTAGTTTATTTCTTATAGCCCGCTAACTCAGCTCTATTTTACTTGCTCTAATAATGCAAGAAACCACTAAAATGCCAAGAAACTACTACCACTTGCATACATGGCAGACTTAAGATAAGACTACCTTATCAACCATTGTACATGCTCTTACCAACAAAAATCCTCGAGCGACCTCCAACCTCTGGCCCGTCCACCTAGTAATCCTCGGCCATGGGACGCAGCTAATGCCGCCGGTAGAAGGCGAGGTCAAAACCGCCGGCGGTGCGGAGCCCATGTTGTGGCAGCCCGGATGCCAGCTCCGTCCGGCATTGGCGGCCGCTAGCTAGCCAAGATAGCTCCGTCCAGCTGCTTGTCTGCAAGGTTTGCTAGCTAGATTGGCACGGCAGTGCGGCGGCTTGCTCGCGCACGCCGCGTTAAGGCCAGCCATCTGGCTTGAGCGAAGGCCAGCGCGGCGGCTTGCTCGCTCGTGAGTCACGCTCGGGCCAGCCTGCCAACCCATGGGGAGGCCAGTGTGGCGTCCGGCCTGTCCGGCGGAGCGTCGGCCAACTCGCTCATCACCGGCGCCAGTGACGAACACGCATCAGTACTGTTTGAAGTAATGTTTAGGAAAAATAATGATTTGAGGGGGAATAATAGGATAGAAGGTCAGATGTGGGTCCCTCGTGTCAACGGTCAAACAAAATGTGTTGGTTTAAGCTGCCTCGTCAGCACGGACATGTGGGCCAACCCTGTCATAAATGGGTTTAAACGAACCGAATCGGTAGGAGTACTAGTTAGTTTTTGGCGTGTGTCGGTGTCAAAACCGGCGGATCTCGGGTAGGGGGTCCCGAACTATGCGTCTAGGCCGGATGGTAACAGGAGGCAGGGGACACGAAGTTTTACCCAGGTTCGGGCCCTCTTGATGGAGGTAAAACCCTACGTCCTGCTTGATTAATATTGATGATATGGGTAGTAAAAGAGTAGATCTACCACGAGATCAGAGAGGCTAAACCCTAGAAGCTAGCCTATGGTATGATTGTATGTTATGGTTGTTGTCCTACGGACTAAAACCCTTCGGTTTATATAGACACCAGAGAGGGTTAGGGTTACACAAGGTTGGTTACAAAGGAGGAGATATCCATATACGTATTGCCTAGCTTGCCTTCCACGCCAAGTAGAGTCCCATCCGGACACGAGACGAAGTCTTCAATCTTGTATCTTCATAGTCTAACAGTCCAGCCAATGGAGATAGTCCGGATGTCCGGAGACCCCCTAATCCAGGACTCCCTCAGCGTGGATTAAGAAATTTTGGGTATGTTTTTGCTATTTTTTGTACAATAGATTCTTTCTAGGGCTGGTTGAAAGTGGTAGTTTTTTGTTAAATACTCTACATATTAAAAGTAGGAGTGAAAGTTAAGCTTTGGAAGCCAATAAGAAAGGCTAGTTACATAGTGCATATGTGTACATGATTGAAAGTAAATATCAACCATGAGTGACTAATATCTTGATGGAAAACTCGAAACTATGGAATACTAGGAAAAAATGAATGGCTGGAAATACTAGCAATGCTCATGTCCATTGCAACGAATCATAATTGGAATAATACTTATTCACAAACTTGGTACAAAACACTCTAATTTTGATATACATATGTCAAGAGATATATTATGTTTCAATTAGAATATATTCCTTGGGCTGTTTTGGTGAGGTCAGGGAGGGATGTGGTTGGTTTTAAGATACTAATTATGGATTTTTCTGCAAATTGGTAGACAAGTGGGATGTTGGTGAGAAAAGGCAACAACTTACCTCACAATCGTTAGATGTAGATCTAATGGTCAGAAACGACGGATGGCAGACACACCAGCATCACCAACATAGTCTTGTGTAGGAGTACTAGCAAGATCCATGCATTGCACGGAACATCAAGATGCATTTTTTTATAAAACACTTGTTGTGATTGACCCTTGCGGGAGTAATCCCATGTGTAAAAACTAATGATATCTCGAGAAATATGAGATAAGGTGAAGAGGAGTGGGGTGTGGTGGTGGTTGGTGGTCGGACTGAGCGGAGGCATGGGGATTGATGACGCCGGCAGCGGCCACCAGGCCAGTTTGTTCTAGAGGCTTCCTTTCTTAATTGCTCAACAATGAGGTTTGTTGGAGATAAGGATGAATGAGGGAAGGCCTTGTCTGCAAATGTGGAGAGGGGTGCGGGTATCTTTTAGTTTAATTTCCATCCGTCAGATATAGATCATACGGTCTATATTGCAAGATGGCACATGTACCATCATCACCAACTCGGTTTTTTATACGAGAAGAAATATAAGTATGGAGATACAAATGTATTATCGGTACTTGCTTCCGTAAACTAGCATCTACATTCTATTCAATGCCTTGGCATGTGGGGCCTTAGCACAATGACTTCTCGACTGTGTAAAACAAAGGTTTTCCCGTCGCCGACAAGGAGGGGGTGACGGCGGCGTGCTTTTTGGCTTGCTCTAGTCCTAGTAGTCATACTAGGTGGTCTAAGCACATGTAGATTTATTCTTTTTCACGTCTCGTATTCATCGTACTGCCACGACTGTTGAAGAATAGACGGTAAGTTATTCACGGGGAAACCCTTGTTGAGCGTGTTTGCAAGAGAGAGAGAGAGAGAGACAGTGTGCGTGTGTGATATGTTAGAGACTGAGGAAATGATAACAGATTCTTTGTGTCTTTGTGTGTGGAGGATAGAGAGAGACATGTACATGGGGCTTTGTGTTGTGTAATGTGGAGACACATATACATAATTAGAGAGTGAGTGTGTGAGATACACATGCGGACATGACGACAGATGAGGATCCAGATAAATGGGTGTTTGTGTGTGTCTGTGTGTGTTTGTGCACGCGTTTGTGTGTGAGAGGGAGAGAGTGTGTGTGGAGTAGAGAGACCACTGATGATGTAAACCTAGTATAAGGGAAGGTGGAATGGTGTGACATGTGTAGTAGCGAGATAGCACGGGTGCGGGTGGGGGAGCAGACTAGTTGGAAGAGACATCGAGTGTGTGTGTGTGGGAGAGGGGTGTGAGAGCGAGAGAAAGAGAGAGCTAGCGATGGAGAGAGAGAGAGAGAGGAAGAGAGGGGGCGAGAGGGGTCGTTTGTGTCCATAAATGGCGTATAGATAGGGAGACAATGTTGATGTTGTCCGAAATTGGCCTATGAATGGAGACGCAAGGGAAGCGAGTCATCGTGCGTGTGATAGGGAATGAGAGATCTAGAATAGATGGTGTAGAGAACAATGTGCGAGATCGAGAACGATTATACATTAGGGAGCTATGCAAAGAGTCACAACATATATGTATACAGGGAAGGATCTGGGGCGGGTGCACATGTGGGAGAGATAGAAAGAGGAGAGTGGTGCACAAGGACACAAAGTGTGCTTGTTTGCAGTGGGGGTGGTGTGTGAGGTGAGTGCGCGAGAACCACATAACTAGGGAGATAGACGTTTCGGGTGACGTTTTGTGTGTATGGGAAATATACACTCTACATAGTGCGTGTGCTTGGGTAAGAGAGATAGCGAGAGACCTAGAGAGTGAGGGAAGAGATGTGTGCATGCCCGAGAGACAAAGTTATAGAGACCTATGTTGGGGTCCAGACTTTACAAGAGAGAGGGGTGTTAATGTGCTCCTGTGTTGGTGTTTGGGGGAGAGA
>NC_041380.1:193168082-193271293 GCF_002162155.2 Triticum dicoccoides
GGGGTTGACTTCAGATAAAGAGTGAGGTGTCTATATTTGAGGGACTTTAGCGTAATTGAGATATTGTGCACTCATGGTTGATCAATTTGTTTCACAGTTTGTACTATGAGATAACGATACTTTTGAACATGCGTGATATACTTTGATGTACCAGAATTACAAAACTAAGATTGGAATTTTGGAATTCGACTCCATCATTAGCTTATGTAATTCATTTAAACGGAGGTACATTTTTAAGCCAGGATTTCGTGATTTCAAATTCATATATCAAACCTAGATATATACACATACGGGCATGTTCAAACTTTATAATCATCCACTTTATTCATACACATACACATTTTTGCCCTTGTCATCATATTTAGGATAAACACATTTCGAATTTCATTTGAATTAGACCGTATGATGGTATTTGCTTGTAGTAGCTCAATGATCCATATTTGAATTGAATGGACAATCTAAGTTTCGAGTTGGAGACATTGATTTTCAAAACATGCATATTTTTTTGCATGCAAAACAAACAAATTGTCGGCCATGATATCATAGTCGGGCGTACGAGAGCAGAATACTTATAATTTTAGGCGCCAAAAGCTTTCAAACTTCCCGCTCACATCGAAATATCACGTGCCCGAAAGTTTAGCCCTATGATATTCCTGTTTTACCCCTGCCACATGAACGGTAAAGGGCTGGTTTGGTAACTCCATTGTTTTCCCCTCTTTGCCCCCAACATTCTTCCCCAGAGCCCCTCCCCTTCCCCTCCCCGACCCCCCAACCACGGCAAGCCGCTGAATCTAGTCCTCCGACGCAGCGGTGGACCTCACACCCCGCCGGATCTACCTTCCGCACCTTGGAACCCCCAACTGCCAACTCACCACTTCACCGGAGCCGCTTCAGTGACTGGATTTTCCACCGCTCCAGATCTCCTTGACCGCCATCATGGTCCACCGCACCGGATCTGCTTAACCGGCGCCCTCGTCCACCACAGGTAGGCCCTTCACTGACTCCCTCGTCCGCCCCTTCGCTGGCCCTTCATACAAGCCCTCGTCTGCCGCAACAGATCCGCCTCACCGAAAGCACTGTACAACGCGCCCGCGGAAGCCTTCGTCCACTGCACCGGACCCTCTCCACGGACGCCATATTCAACTCCACCGGCCCTGCTTTACCGACACCGTAGCCTCATCAGGTTATTTCGATTTGTACTCCTTCGGTTTTTCTCTTTATCATGCAACTGTTCACTTACCACAGATGAGCTTTCTTGTATGTCGACAGGCGCCGCAACCGGAGCACCGGAGCCTCTTCAGCGACGGCGACAGCCGGCCCAAACTCAACTGCAACACGAGCACCATCGATGATCCTTAGCTATCAAGTATGACAACGATACCCATACGCCGTCGAGAATTAGGTACTATTATCCCACGGCTGGCGCCTACGTTCACTTTCCTAGCATAAGCACCGTACCTTTGAATTTCTTCAGGGCATCATTTAGTTTTTCATGAGATGCGTTATTCTGCTTGCACCTGTAGGGCCGTACTTCTGGCAGTGAACATGTTACATGTTCTAAATTGCATACCAGTGCACATATAGTTAATATGCTTTAGTTTTGTGCTGATGCCACCTGTTGGTTCCATCAGACTGCTTAATGTTCTCTATGCTTAATTACACATCAGCAAACTAGCACGTGGTTCCGCTGCTTTTTGTTCGTTTTACCCTACATTTTTTGATGCTAGGTATTACATCACTGCTCCGAGCCTCTGCAAATTACTTGTTTGTGTGTTCTTGATCTTCCCAAGTTGCATGACTAATTTGATGCTTCTGTTAATTATGGAGATGCCAACTCCATCAAGCAAAATATTTGTTCTTTTGGGGCTGGCACCTCGAACAAGCATAAAAATAGAGGGAAGCAGATATATTGTCGTGTATGCACACACCCTTCTTTCATTAGTTTAGATGAACCATTGATGATCAATTCGGACCAGTGCCTGCGATTAAAATTAATTTTACCTAAATAGATGGTGCAGAATAAACTACAACAACTAGATTTGCAACCACGGGATGCTGACGATATCTTCAAAGAACATTGCAACAACATCTAGGCTTCACAACAACATATGGTAAGCCAGTGTGTTTTAGTACATGTGAAATGTAAGGCGAGTGGGCTGCTTTCTTGGCTTGTGCCCTCAATGTGTAATCCTACCGAATTACAAATAGTTCAGTTGTCTGCTTTGCTGTATTGCTTGATTCGAATGCTTATTTGTTGTTACGCTATACCTGAGTTGGCAAATATGTCAGCAGTGCCTACTGTACTATCGTAAAGAAATGCATGCCTATTTCATTTGAGTGCTTAACTTTTCCTCTCAACTTCATCACAAGACTGTCTTCGCAGTTTATATGAGGCCACACTGATAAGTGCTTTCTCAGATTATTTCAACTGCTTAGATGCCTTGGCAACTTAAATATAGCGGTTGTACACTCCCTTTCAACTAGGGATGTCAACTGGGTCCCGTTTAATCCCGATTAAAGTCCACTAGTGGTATGATAGTTCAAAAGAGTTTTTGTTTTTTGAGGAAAATGAACTAGGGAGGTAGCAAAAACTAACTAGATGGGAGTGGTGGATGTCGTTTATTTGCCACTTACATCCCTAGTTTCATCTTACCGTTTTAATTTCTTTTGGGCTGATGCTACTTCGAACCATTTAAATATAGTTTGCCATGTCGGCAATAATTCGTCCGTCATTTACCATGTAATCTTACTGCCTGGACCATACAATAACTATCTCTTACTGATGTCCAGCAGAAACCTTTTAGGATGTCGTTCACACTAGGACACAATGTACAACCCCAGAATCTATTTGTGGAAGCAGTGCGCCATCCATGTTACCAGATGATAGCAATTCAGGGGCAACACCATCAGAGAGCAGTCTGAGCACAGAAATTATAGTGCTTGAGGCTCTACTAGAGGCAGAAAGAGATGGTGTGGCTGCCATGAATGAGGTAATCTTTATCTTGAGGCTGGAAAATACGGAATTAGCGGCATGCATTATGCAAGCAACCCAAGAATTGGAGGAAGTAAGAATGTTGCATTTGAAGACAGAGGAGGTCCTGCTATTTCTGCTATCTGAAACCCAAGGAAATCCCGGTTCTTCTTTAGATACCAGTTGAAATTGTCATTAGATTATTGTACTTGCATGTTGTGTCATGTCTCTGAATGGATTATGTTGCAAGACCCCCTATGTTTTCCATGTGTTGTAATGATCTGAATTTTTTAGGCAAGGTAATCCTCAGTACTTGTATGATTGACATAAGGTGAACTGTTTTTCGTGTGAGCATATTGTATTGGATGAAATAAATGTTTGACTCAGAGTGTATCCAACCTACTGAATTAGAAGATCACGACATTTCTAAATCATAATCATATATAAAGGTGGAATAAATCATTGTTGTGGTTTTGAAGAAATAAATAACAAAACGTATAATTATATGTGGATATTTGTAATCGAATACAAATTGGATTTGAATTTAGTTTGCCTGGTTCCAGGGCAAACGTGAATGCTAATTCTCCCAAGTTTTGAACGAAGCGGCTAAACACCCACTATAATTTGTGGGCTGCCCGAAGCAAGTGTTTGCGAGATGGAAATTACTGTCTACCCCTGACACTTGACATCCTTATCAACCGGATTTACACTTCTGTCGATAGGGGTAGACTAGTAACTTCAATTAGACGTGACACGACGGCCTCTAAGCCCATTCAGACACGGTGGGCGCCAAACATGGGCGACAAAACACATTTGATTCAAGCTCGTCCAAAAGACATGTCTCTCTTCCTCCATTTCCCCATTCATACACGGTGGGCGACAAAACAAACTCTCCTCGTCCGAAATCAATGTAGGCTAATATTTTAAATAGGGGCAGATGTGTAACTTCCATCAAACGTGACACAACCGCCCTACCTGTCAGCCCCGTTCATACACCGTGGGCGCCAACCGTGGGCGGCAAAACACCCTCTCCTCGCCCGAAATAGTTACCAACAAATATTTGGGAGATGCGAGATTACCGTTCTATCCCCTACCGATGCGATGTCCGAAATTTTAAACGGGGGATAAGTTCGTAACTTTCCCCCATTTCAGAGAAGCGCGTCCCAAAGTTTGAGATCCGCCCTCCCCTCCATTTCCCCATTCATACACCATCGGCGGCACGACAACCTCCGCACTATGGCCAGCCTCCTCCGTCCGCCACCCAATCCTCCACCTTGCCGGAGCCGCTACCCCTACCCTGTCGTCCACTGCAAGAGATGGAAGTCTCTCATCCATGGCGCTGGACTAGGATCCTTTCATCGTCTCCTCTCGCTTTATCGGTGCCGTCGTCCACCTTGCCGTTGCTGCTCCTACGACCGCCTCATCCACGACAACAAGATATATCCCCCGACCCGGCCGTCTGCCGTCTAAAGTCTTCTTCCCCGCCGCCGACAGCCATCGCACGTGCAGCACCCTCAACGTATCAGCATAGGCCTACACAGCGTCACAAGAGAGGTGGTACTCTTCCATATGTGCATAAGTTATTGATCTCACCCGGAAAATAGATCGTAATTTGTTTACTGTACTTTTCTAGTCCATACCAAATCGTAGTGGCTAGTTGAAAGGAAACATTGGTTGCAAAGTAGCTTTGTCCGGTTTGCACCTTCAGATCCGCCATGGCACGGGCACTATACTCGTAAAGCTTATGGTTTCCCCCCTTTATATTCACTACCATCATCGTAGGTGCTTCGTGTCGTGCTAGCACTGCTCCTGAAGACCTCAACCCAAAGCTTACATGTTGAAATACGAATCTGATATGATGCTCATATCACTAAAACGGAGAATGTTTAATTGGTCACCTAATGTTCCTATATTCGTTTTGAAAAGCATGTGCGCCACAAACTGGTCCAGCTAGTTCCACTTTCCTAATTTTTCTCTTGATGCTTAGGGTTTTCCCCTTTTATCTACTCTACTATAATCTACGTTGGTGCTTTCTGTTGTACTAGCATTGCTCCACCCTTCAAGCTAAACAACACAACACTCAGAATTCGAAAGCTTAGTTGTTCAAATATGATTGTGATATGATACTGATATTAGTTAACCGACACATTTAATTGGTTAGCTAAAGGTCCCACTTGAGTTTCCAAATGCATGTCATGACATATAGAGAGACAACATAATTGCATTTCTTTGTCACTTGTTGACCATACTTTCTTGTCCATACCAAATCTTAGTTGTTATTTCAAAGAAAACATCGGTTGCTAACTACCCTTTGCGCGGATTGCAGCTTCAGATCTGCCATCCCACTGCCACGGTCAACACGGTACTCATCATGCTTATGTTTTCCCCATTTTATGATGACCACAATCAGCCTACGTGGTTCGTGTCGTAATAGCACTGCTCCACCCATCAAGCTAAACAAGCTTAGTTGTACAAATTCATATCTGATATTATTGTTGATATTAGTAAAACTAAGATATGTTTAATTGGTTAGCTAAATGTTCCTACTTTGGTTTCGAAATGCTTGTGAGCCACATATGGAGAGACCGAAAAGAATAGTATTTCTCTGTGCGCTCTGGTTCATCATGGGTGGCCAACCGACATTGTATTGAAAGACTTGTAATATCTTCAATCTGCTTGCTCTTCTGCTCTTCTTTAAGATGATACTCTTCTCTTGTGGTCGACCGGTCAGGTCGAGTTGTTCTCCCTTAGTATATTTTGAATCTGTTAGGTCAATTTGACTTGTTCTTCTTTACTATATGTTGAAGCTATCATCTGCGAAGTGTCATCACTTCTGGAGCTCTCATATTTTGAGTAGTAGGCCACATTATATTAATGCACACAACAAATTACAGCATGCATGGCATCTTTTAAAAGAATTACAGAGATAACACAAAGGGGTTTACAGGGAGGCAGTATTGGATTAGAATCACTTCTGCATTACAAAGAAAATCTCACTTGTTTTTATGTTTTCATGCATGTCAGATATTGAACATTATCAAAATGAATATGAGAATGGGCGCACGAGAGGAATATTGCGGAACGATCCACTAGCTAACAAACTTGGCATGGTGGAGGATGGCCTATCTTATTCACCCATCAAGGTGCTTGCTCTAACTTTGCAAAGTTGTATTGGTCGCACATATTTTGCATCTGACCTCTTGCATTACTTCTACTTTATTACACCATCTGCTTAGTTTAAGCATCATATATGAGTATATGCCATACCTATCCATTTTCTGTACGTATTCCATGTGTCGTCACACTATGTTTTTCCAGTCAAATGTTGTCCTTTTGTAATAGATGTCCAAAAGGAGGAGGGTGAGTGTAGATCCTCAAGGAGTACAAACTAGGTATTTGGAAAAGGTAGTGATACCTGTTAAATCAGATTGATCAGCAGCCATAGAAAACATAGGCCCAACTGTACCACACTTTACCCCTACTCCAGTGGCCAAACCCCTATTAGAACTGCTGGAAGCCCAGCGTCAGGTACTGTCTATGATATAAATTCAAAATTTGAACTCCTAAATTTCTTCTTGTGCCTTACCTTCTCTCTTGTATGAAAACTAATTTCAGATGAATCTCCTTGCTCAAAGGATCATACAATCTCAAAACAATAATGGGCTCTGCATTGCTCTTGTTAGTACATCTCTCCCTTTTTGCTTGTAACGTTGTACTTAATTAATTGCTATTTGATTATGTATCATCAGTCTACACCTGAGCTTCATTATCCTCTGTTTCTTCCAATATTATTTGATCTATATTTACTCTTTGCAAAATGTAGAATAATGACAATGCTTATAAAGAATTTTCTTTGGGGAATTTATTGAATTATCCTTCCATCAACATGGAGAAGGGCTTTGTCCAGCCCGTGTTTACATGTAATGTAAGTTCATCATTCTCAAGCCTTCAAAGTTTTTTCTAGTATAGATTTGGATAGGCATCATTTCCTCCACTGTTGTTTGCTTTGCTATTTACATCTGATTGGATGTTTGCAACAACTACCAGTTTCAAATTGTAGTTGTAAAAACATGTTCCTTATGCAGACCAGATCCATTTATTTGCTTATATAATTGTGAAACCTGTTACGTGTCTCCTTTTTTCTCTTTCAGACTCATATCTCTTACGCCAAGCAGAACTTTAGGGAAGATAGTGAGCCAAACCATCTTGAGGACAGCGAGATGACCCCAAGGTCTGGTCTTGATGAAGACAGTGAGTTGAAGCTACTCACCAGCAGGTGTGAGACAACCTCTGTGCAGTCGCTGCCTCAATCAGTTCGACTTCTTCAGTCTCAACTTAAAGTGGAAATGCTTGCTTCAGCTCAGCTCCGACTTGAAGTCAAAGATGCAATGAAGATGTCAGAGGACTGCCATGCGCACCATCATGCCTTAAATCTAGTGTTGATGCATCTATCGTTGCACAACTGAGGTCTACTCAGCTTCTTCAGCTGTTTGGGGGGCCCGACCTGGCCAGGCCTAGTGCCTTCTGAAGTGCTCTCAGTTTTGTATATTCTTTTGTCGGCGCGTTTATTTGCACTGGTGGCGAACTTTGATGCCCAGTGGATGTAATATGTGTGATAGCTGTGATAGCCTAGCGTAAGTTGTTTGCTTATTTATTTCCTTGTTGTCTTGTTTATTTGTTTGCTTGTAGTCATTGCAGTTCTTTTTCCGCGGTTTGCTAGTGGCTGCAATAACCTATTTTTAAAACTAGGCCACAATAACCATGGGCTAATATTTACTGTAGTGACACTGGGCCTCCTACTGGCCGTAGAAATTGTGGGCCTTCTATGGGCCGTAGAAACAGCGGGCCTTCCATGGGTCGTAGAAACAATGGGCCTTCTACGGGCCGTAGAAACAATGGGCCTTCTACGGGCCGTATCATCAATTGGCCTTATATGGGCAGTATGATCGATTGGCCAAACATGGGCCAATAACAGGCCGCATTATGGCCGTAAAAGGGCTAGAGTTGGAATCGTCCGTTCATGGGACGACCATAACGGGCCATCGTTAATAGGCCGTATTTGATGACGCTATGAAAACGACCCAACGTATTAATGGACCACAAACGGGCCGACTGTAACCACGGGCTGAATTTGGCCCACAAGAAGAAAATGACAGCAACGGGCCGTAAGTAAACGAATGCTGGAAATGAGCCGAAGAATAAATGGGCTCTGAGAAGGCCGAAAGATAACATGGGCTGGAAACGGCCCAACGGAATAACGGGCCATTAATGGGTATAAAGTGATACACTGTTCATTACGGGCCAGTTTCACCACGGGCCGTTAACGGGTGTAAAGTGATATATTGTTCATTACAGGCCAGTTTCACCACGGGCCGTTAATAGGCCAAGAGTTACATAGGGCCTCATATGGGTCGAAAGACGTCATGGGCCATACATGGGCCAAAAGTGAAAATGGGCTAGAATCATATTGGGTGGCCCAGATGACGCTACTGGGCCTAATTCGGATAGGGCATAACGGGCCTTGGGTTAGCGGGCTGTAAATGGGCTATAAGCAAATAGGCCGTTAACAGGCTTTACATGGGTAGGCCCGCCACCTTTTGACCAAGTCAAATGGGCCGGCCTTTTCACAGGAATGGTCCTCTGTTGGGCCATGCCATGTGTTGACGTATCATAGGCGCCTTCTGTCCAATGAGTGGAAGACATCTGTCCCAATGATGAGCCGACATGTGTTTCCTCCAGCCAATGATGATTTTACATGTGGAAAATCCCAATTGGTCGGGGCTATTAACGGGTTACCGGATCCAAAACCCGACCCGATAGCTTAACGGCGTTCCGTTATGGTGGATGCCACATGTCGGTCTCCCTTGATGAAAGCACTTCTGTGATGCGGGATTTATCGTATGGAAGTGGACACTTCCGTGATGGTAATTTTTGTAATGTCATGGAACACTTCTACGACAGCACATGTATGACTATCTTGATTCTGTCATAAAATCGTCATGGATGTACATGCATGACAGAAAATGCGACCTACTTTGACAAACACGTATCATCAGGGAAGTGTATTTTTTTGCAGTGCTCTCTCTCTCTCTTTGTGTGTGTGTGTGGGGGGGGGTCTTTCTAGTTCGCATGCATATATACTCCATCTATAGGTTTCTCTTGCACACTATGTATGATTCTCTAGTCCAAGCTAAATATCTTGGGTGCACTCATCGTACGCACACAAATTCATTGGCTCGTTGCCCGTAACTCTGTCACGCACCACTCTATCATCACGAAGCTCTTCCCTCTCTCTCTCAAACTCTCCATCTACATGGGCCACACATAGACATGCATATCTCACTCGCACTCGATAGACCTATCTAAAACTCTATCTCTCTCCCTCGTTCTCTCTCCATCTCACACGCACAAGCACACAATCTCATGCCTAGCCAAGTATGATGGTCTCTCACTCAAATGTAGGCACACGCAGTCTCCCCCTATATGTATATGACTACCTAATCTTAGTCTCCATCACAAACATGTGCATGGTCTATCTCGATTTCTCTCGAGGCATCTTTCTATCTCGCATGCACCTCCCTCGATCTCCCACCGATATAAGTCCCCTCACAATCTCGAGGGGATCTCTCTATCCCAAACACACGCTCTCTCCCTCCCCATACATCCATCTTCTCCATGTGTCCCTCTCGACCTTTGTTCCTTGTTGGCCAGACCTCTATTGGACATGTGCTATAGGGTGTCTCTCTCCGTTGCAAACAATCACACACTAGCTATCTTTGTTATCTCCTCACCTCACTTTTGTATCTCGGAGATGCATGCGTGATATGTTTGCATAAGAAACGAAAAACCACACCCTCTCTCTAATTTATCGTTTGTTGTCCCTTTCTCTTTCACACACATACTCTTTTTGCACACTCACTCATTCTCCTTCACGCGCACTTGATCTCTCTCCACTTAGGCACTCTCTTCGGTCCATAGCATATAGATTTATTGAAAAGTCAAACATCACAAAGTTTGATCATGTACGTGGAGAAAAACATTTACATCTAGAATGGAAAACATATACCATTAGATTCATCATGAGATGTAGTTTCATATGATGTATCTTTGGTATTGTAGATATAAATAACATTTGCGTAAACCTGATCAATGTTTCCAAAGTTCGACTTCTAAAAAAATTACATGTACTGCATTATCGAACGGATGGAATATCTCTTTCCCCCTCACAGCTATCCAACACACCACTCAGCCTTATTGGGGCTCCTCTATCTCTCTCAAACTTTATTTCTCCCTAGTTCACACATACACATGTCTCTCTCGCGCTACATATAGACCCATCCAACACTCTCCGCCCTTGTTCTCTCTCTATGTGACATGCACCCCCCTAAGTACCATAATCCCTCACTCCATCATAGGCGCATGCACTCCCAGTGATTATCTCTCACTAGCCATCAGATACACACGTATTGTCTCCTTCCATCCATACGTCTATCTCGATATCTCTTGGGGTATCTTCTATCACGCACACACCTTGTCAATCGATCTCCCACCCATGTTGTCCCATCACGAACTCCAGGGGATCTCTCTATCACAAACATACGCTCTCTCCTCCCCATGTCTGCAATTTCTCCGTGCGTCTCTCTCGACCTCTCTCCCTTGCTTGTCAGATCCCTGTTGGCCACGTGCTAGGGGTCTTTCTCTCTCGGTTGCAAACAACCACACACTATCTCCTCACCTTGCTTCCGTTGATGAAGATGCATGTGTGTTATGTTTGCATAAGACATACATGCCTTTTCTCTACTTCTATCGTGTGGTGTCCATGTCTCTTTCACACACACACACACACACACACACACACTTCTTTCACTCACTCTTTCTATTTCACACACACCCTCTCTCTCACTCTCTCTCTCTAGTTAGGGACTCTCTCACATCCATAAGCATATGGATCTTTTGAGAAGTCAAACCTTAGAAAAGTTTGACCAGGTATATGTGGAGAAAAACATTTACATCTCGAACAATCATTAGATTCATCACAACATGTACTTACTTCATACTATCATTTATCCTTGGTATTGTAGATATGAGTAATTTGTTTATAAACTTGGTCAAAGTTTCAAAAGTTTGACTTTAAAAAAAATGTTTGCACTACATTATTGAGCGGAGGGAGTAGCTCTTTCTCTCTCTCTGATATCTCTCACGGGCCTCCCCTCTCACTTGAACTCTCTATACCGACGGATTATACGCTCACCGTATCAGCGTATAACTCTGTATATTATTTAGTTCACTGGTCAACCAGTCCACATGCTCCCTTGTGAGCTCGTGTTCTCTATCTTCGTATGCTGGCCCATGTGGCAGTGGGTGAAAATAAGTAAACTAGAGGCCCATCTGACACGCGGTGAAGTAAACAAAGTTGAAACCACTAGGGGTAGCACCCCGCACGCTAGTAAATTGAGGGCGCATTGAGGACAATCTTCTTCCGCGTGAAGGACACACTCGCGCACAATTCACCACTGCGCGGCTGCATGCACTGAAGGACGCACTTGCGCACGCACAGCAGGCCATCACACAACACAAGCAAGCACACACGTACACCGGCGTTGCCGCCGGTTGAGATGGACGGCGAGGCAGCCAACAAGTGGAGGCGGCTCGAGCCAAAACCGCATTCGGCGAGCCTAGACTTCATTAGCAGCCTCCCCGATGACATGTTGCTCGTCATCATCGGCCTCCTCCCCACCAAATCTGCCGTGCGGACCGCCCTGCTCTCCAGGACGAGGCACCCCCTCTGGCGCCGCGTCCCCCTCAACCTCACCGTTGACAGCTCCCTCTACGACAAGGATTATGAACGCATGGCCGTAGTCTCCAAGATCCTTTCATCGCACCCTGGGCCAGCCAGACGCCTTGACATCCGCATCTTTAGTACCAACTGCAAGGTCCAAGGCAAGTTCGACGAGTGGTTCTTATCCCCCGCCCTAGATCAGCTTGAGGAGCTCAGCTTTGAAGCCGGACGATGTCGCTCTTTACCACTATCCGCGCTCCGCCTCACACCAATGTTGCGCCGCGCCAGCTTCAGCTCCTGCTATGTTCCCCAGATTAATGTCGTGCCCGCCCTTCTTCCCCCTCAACTCAAGCAGCTCGACCTCTTCGACTTTGACATCTCAAAGCAGGCTATGGACCATATGCTCCGCAACTGTACTATGCTCGAGTACCTTCGTCTTGAGAAGATCCATGAGTTCATTAGCCTCCACATCGCCTCGACGAATCTTTGATGGATTTTTGTGTCTTGCTGGCCCCGCAACAAGACATCAATTGGGAAGAGATCACTCCAGCTGTTCCACGTTATGGTAATTGAGAATGCGCCTTTCCTTGAGAGATTACTTGTATCTGATTTAGAAGGTCCAACAAAAATCAGGGATTGATGCACCGAAATTGACAGCGTTGGTGTACTCGTCTGCCAAATTCTCCAAACTCTTCATTGGATCCGTAATCGTTCAGGTACAACACTCATCTTCTTCTTTGTCTTCTTGAAATTCATATTTTTAAATTTCTTATTGATGTATTTACGACTGTCTTCCAGAAAATGATTCCCATAAGCTTGACCCAGTCTATGCACAGAGTGAAGATCTTGGCAATAAAATCAATCGGCCACAATCTGGATCAAGTTGTTGGATTCCTTGCATGCTTTTCATGCACAGAGAAGCTACTCATTGAGGTGAAACTTCTTTCCAATTAGTAAACGGTAATCACAACGCATCTCAAATTTTTCGTAATTTTCCCAAATTACGATGACAAGTGTAGTGTTCAAAATTGCATCTACGACTACACCGAAAGAAATGTTTTTAGTTTTTTTTCTCACGTGCACACCTGCATTGTTTTTTTGTTGTACTACTATAGTAGCCTATGCTAGTCATAGTGGAAAGTAACTTAGACTAGTAACTCTCTGGTTACCCTAAGAGCAAGTTCTACCTTCGTCCTGGTCTACTCTTCCTATTTTGTAGTATCAAAATTCGACCATAGATTTAACTGACAAAATGTTAATGCATGTCACTAAAAATTATATCAGTGGATTCGTAGTTGAACATAATTTCAAATGGTATAATTTTTGGTGACATGCATTGGCATTTTCTTAGGTAAATCTATGGTCAAAGTTTTACTCTAAATACTAGGTAGTACAAAAGTGGGTTATAACGGCCCTCCACTATGTAGGCCAAAACACGTGCCAAATTCACTTGTGATGCATTTGGCATTGATGCCCCTCCATTGCTCACCTAGTGCCCCAATCTGGATCACCTACTTTGCTCCGGTGCCAAATTAACTCACGCAATGAAAAAACACTTGCGTGGGAGAGAGAGAGGACAGAGGCAATAAAAAAACAATTGTTTGGGAGAGTGAGAGGCTGGTGTAGTTGGTTTGATTTATTTGTTTATACATGTGGGTCTGCGTGCACAGCGGTGTCAACTCTCTTACATCGCGAGAGCAGTGCCAAAATCTTTTGATTTGACATTGATGCGTATTATGTGGCATACTTTTCAGAAATATGGCATCAGCCACATAGTGGATGGCAACAAATGCCCAAGCTCTTCACATGCTCCTAGGTAAATGAGAGGAAATAGGAAGAGGGAGAGAGAGTTAAAAAATATCACTAGCCAGCCAACCCTATCGTATGAGCGAATGATATTGGTACCTCTTGATGACACGGCAATCTTATACAACCAGCTGCTCTAATATGTTCTCTTCTTTTGTACATAAAAAAGACCCGAAAGTGAAAAATGTGCTGCACTATAACAATCTCATCGAATGCCCTGATCTCCATCTTACAGAAACTAATTTGATCGAATACCGCGACAAAACATCTAAGATTAAATTGGCCAGGTTCTTTGTTCTAGAGGCAAGTGTTCTCAACGTAATGAGGTTTTGTGTTCTCTGGCGCAACAATGAATGGTGTGCTGATCACCGCAAGCGTCTAAGCCTAAATGACAAAGTCTCCGTAGAAGCTGAATTTGTTTTTGAAACATAAAGTGGACAGAGACTCGAAAATTTGTTTTCCCATTAGTGACTTGTCAGGGCAGTGGATTTTAGTTTGTACGATAATGCTGCATCCACCTAAAGTAACAAAAGTTCTTACGTAAACTTCCTAGTAATTCCCTCTTCATAGGCGCAGCATTACTCCTAACATTTGTAATATCAGTTTGAAACTTGTAATATTGCCGTGTCCTATTCCTGCGTTTTCAAAATCCTGCGAATCAAAGAGGTCCTGAGTTGGTGATGATGTTGTGCCTGTCATCTTTCACCAATAGCCATCAGATCTAGATCAGACGCATACAAACCAAACTTCTCTAGTTTTGCAAAAAGATGCCCGCACTTGTTCCCTATTTACAAACAATTCCTTGTCTCTCACAATCAGCCTTATCTCCTCCCCACAACATCTAGAAGGCCATGGAAAAATCTGGCATGACGGCCACTGCCGGCACCGTCCACCCCCAGTCTTGGTGATCCGTGCAATGCACGAGCATCTATGCATGGGAAATTATGTCGAACACGGATAGTTGTAAGCAGGCTAGCTCTACAACCATGATGATAGTGACTGCAGACGACGAGGCTGACTATGGTATGCTGAACACGATGCCTATACTCAGGTGTCATCTCTGGCGCAGGGTCTTGTCACTTCACTGTGAGGAGCAACACGTAATAATTTGACCAACGGGTAGTATAGACCTACTAGTACATTGGTAGTACTACTACTAGTACTAGCACCACCATCTGTATTTAGTAGTACTACCACGTCCATCTGGATTTAGTATTTGACTAACAATATCTAGTAATGCATGTCACAAAAAATGTACTACTCCCTCTATAAATAAATACATGGTGTATTGTTTTATTCCTATCGGCAAGAGAACTTAATGTCTTTTTGCTAATTAATAGGATTACATGCAATGAACTAACCATTGCATGTCATGTTTGGTAGTGTCAAGTCATTGAAAGCAAGCACACCCCACATCTCTCATTGGTTGATATGTCACGAAATAAGAAATGAGGAGCAAGTTAATGTACCATGCCTAAGTGTTTTGGGATTACACAACATTTTTTGTTACATGCATTAAAATTTTATTAGTTAAAGCAAAGGTCAAAACTTGGCGCAAAATGCACAGGGGACCAATAAACTAGTAAACATCAAAGTTCTCTTGTTTGGCCCCAACTAGAGGTCTGGTGAGATGACTATACTGCACCGACACGGAGGCGGACGCAGCTTCATTGACTTATTGCACCTGCCTTTGGTTGTATGACACGTGGGCCCAACAGGTGGCTGGCCCGCCTGTCATACAGCCAAAGGCAGGTGCAGTAGAGGGCCGAGGAGTAGATGGCCAACACGCATGTGAATTCAAGGCAGTATGCACTTCTCATATAAAGGCTCCTCGCCAGTCCAATCTATGAAATCATACGCACCTAGGAACCCTAACCAAGGGCAAGAGTGATCACTCCAATCGCAAGATTAGTTGAATAGAAGCTAGACCCATGGAGGCGAAGAACGCGAGCATCAGCCGGCTGTGCCAGATGGTCCACGACGCCGGCCTACGGCCCGGCACCGAGGACCATCTCCAGGTCATGCTTGAGGCTGCCAGGGTGAGAGGCCGCTTGGACGACAACTTCATCTCCTTGTTCAATAAGGTCCTTGTCGGCTTCCTCAACAAGTTCACCGTCGTCAAGAAGCTCGCGGACGACCTTGACGTACGCCTCCAGCCCACGCGCCTAGGTTCTGCGATGCCCACCACCCTCAACGACCTCTATGGTGACAACCTCTTCGACGCACTAGTGGCCCGGCGACTGTCTGCCGTCGCGCCGGAGAATGTCCACCTCGAGGTCGCTGTCGGTGTCAAAACCGGCGGATCTCGGGTAGGGGGTCCCGAACTGTGCATCTAGGCCAGATAGTAACAGGAGGCAGGGGATACAATGTTTTACCCAGGTTCGGGCCCTCTTGATGGAGGTAAAACCCTACGTCCTGCTTGATTAATATTGGTGATATGGGTAGTACAAGAGTAGATCTACCATGAGATCAGAGAGGCTAAACCCTAGAAGCTAGCCTATGGTATGATTGTATGTTGGCCTATGGACTAAAACCCTCCGGTTTATATAGACACCGGATAGGTTAGGGTTACACAAGGTCGGTTACAAAGGAGGTAATATACATATCCGTATTGCCTAGCTTGCCTACCACGCCAAGTAGAGTCCCATCCGGACACGAGACAAAGTCTTCAATCTTGTATCTTCATAGTCTAACAGTCCGGCCAATGGAGATAGTCCGGCTGTCCGGAGACCCCCTAATCCAGGACTCCCACAGTAGCCCCTGAACCAGGCTTTCAATGACGATGAGTCCGGCGCGCAGTATTGTCTTCGGCATTGCAAGGCGGGTTCCTCCTCCGAATACACCACGGAAGAATTTTGAATATAAGGATAGTGTCCAACCCTACAAAATAAGTTCCACATACCACCGTAGAGAGAATAATATTTCCACAAATCCGATTTGCTGACTTGTCTTGGCAGCATGACATTACGTCACGGCCCGGTGATTATTGGAACCGTTTTCTTTAACTAGCCCCGCACATAACACGAGGCAGTTTTTTGACACGTCTTGTCAAAACAGAGATCGTGTCCCCTTATCACGGGATTCTCATCAATACGGGTGTGGGTAACCCAACCGCGCCATCGATTATGGCGCTTGGGGGACGAACGGGTTTTACCAGGCTAGTGGGGACGCATAGTTTCGTCCGCCCATATAAAGGGATAAGGATTTACCTTTTCATCCACGCCTTCTTCCTCCTTTGCTCATCCACCTTCGCACACTCGAGCTCCAGCGCCCAAGTTCGCATTTCCCACCTCGACCTTCTCCAACCATGTCCTGAGTGGGAGGCAGGTGGATGGTCTCCTCCGTCACGG
Organism: Triticum dicoccoides; assembly: GCF_002162155.2. Classification (NCBI taxonomy): domain Eukaryota; kingdom Viridiplantae; phylum Streptophyta; class Magnoliopsida; order Poales; family Poaceae; genus Triticum; species Triticum dicoccoides. The sequence goes on from NC_041380.1 coordinate 193,184,989, forward strand.
AGGGACACGTCAAGAAGCTTAGGAGAGCCGGATACTTGCCCGACGACATCGCGCACCGGCTCCCAGAGGAGGGGCAGCTCATCCCCACCCCCAGGCCCCATGAGAGGGTGGTGTTCCTCACCCATTTCCTCCATGGACTGGGATTTCCTCTCCACCCATTTTTCCGGGGGCTCATGTTCTACTACGGCCTGGATTTCCACGATCTGGCCCCGAACTTCATCCTCAACATCTTGGCGTTTATCATCGTGTGCGAGGCCTTCCTCCGCATCAAGCCCCACTTCGGCTTATGGCTGAAGACTTCCAACGTCAAGCCAAAGGTAGTGAACGGCCGCCAGGCAGAGTGCGGAGGTGCCATGGTGGGCAAGATGCCCGATGTCACATGGCTCGAGGGCTCCTTCGTGGAGACAATAAAGGGGCGGCAGTCGGGGTGGTTCTACATCACCGAGCCGCGTGACCCTACATGGGTAGCAGCCCCGAGTTCCGATCTGGCTTCCCCACATGACTCACCTCCTGGCAAGAGAAGGGCCTGTCCTGGGGTAGTTCGGGAGAGCTGACCGGACTCCAAACATGTATTCAAAACATGGTCAACAAGAAGCTCAAACTCGTCAACGTAGTCCAGGTCATGCTTAACCGCCGATCCTTCCGTGCCAACAACGGGCCTTCAACTTGTGGGAGTTCGACCCGGCGCAGCACTGAACTCTGAACAGGCTCTTCGACACAACTCATGAAGATGCCTGTAGGGTGCTGTTCAAGAGCGCCGAGGTCCCCCCTCCCACTACCGAGGATCGCGGATTCAGCGCAAAGCGCCAAGCCAGAGCGGTAAGCTGCTTTACCTCTTACAGGATACTTGTTTTTCATAGCTTGACTACATGCGGGGTCTAAACTCCCATACCTTTGACAGGACTGGCAGTAGACGGCCGGACAGATCGACTGTCCAGCTCCTTTGCCCGAAGGCCGAGCAAACGCTCTTCTAACGAAGATGCTGACCCCGACTCCTTATACGGTGCCAGAGAAGACCAAGAAGGCCAAGGGAACCCGAAAGAGTTCCCGGCACCAGGCGTCATCGGACTCACCATCCGAGGACTCTACAGCGCAATCCTTCCCCGAAGACGAGGAGGCAGAAGAAGATGCTCCCCCTCCAGGCGGGGGAGATAAGAAAAGGAAGGCCGCCCCAACTGGGGAGGCCGAAGGGTCCAAGAAGGGGAGAACTCTCCTTCTGGACAACTCTACCACTGCCGCCGATGGTGAAGACGAGTGGCTGCCTAGGGGCCAAGTCCCTGGGGAAGTCATAAGTGTTTGGATACCAGAGTAACTCAAAGCATTCCTTTGTCGCACTACTTCACCTAATGCCGAAATATGATTATGCAGGCCGCCCCGATCCCGAATCGATGTATCATCGGACGGCTCCCTGGGCTCGTTGGATATGGATAGCGATCCAGTTCCGACTGCCACCTCCCCTCATCCCGTGGACGACGCCGAGGTGCTATCTCACGAAGCACCGGGTCGAGGGGAGACAGTCCCAGAGGCGCCTCAAGGCGGCCTCCCGGACTCTGGGAGCAGAGGGGACAAAGCCCCTGAGGGCTCCAAGCTCGGCCCTCAGCCGGACACCGCACCGGAACCTCCAGTGGTTCCGGACTCGGGCAGGCGGCCCCCTTCTATGGGGGGCAAGACGCCTCCACCGGTGACCTCTGTCCATCCAGAGGCGCCGGACAATCTGCCGAAAGCGCTTCGCAGCGCTTCCATCGACGAGGAGCACCGCACTATTATGAGTGCGGTGATCCAGAAGGTTCAGTCCGCTAAGAGCGGATTGACTGAAGCATGTGCCAGCCTTCTAACAGGCTTTGAGGTAAGTGTTCAAAGTATAGGAAAAATATTACCGCATAGACAGTAGCCCCCGATGCTTTGTTCGGTGTTCGCAAAGAAAAGCCGAACATAGTATCAAACAATATCGCGGGAGTCTAATATGAGTATGTCAATATGCATATGCAGGCTTCGCTGCTTTCATCCGCCGCACTGACTGCGGAGGTCGCCGTACTGAAGCAGGACCTTAAGGGGTCCCAGGACGAGCTCGGCCTTACCAAGAGGCAGCTCGAGGAGAACAAAGGTAAGTAGTATCTAGTCTTGTGGTTATGTATAAAAAGAATGTGATTGCAAAATGACAGGATTATCATGAATTTGCCAGGGGCCGCGGCCGAAGTGGCGACCCTAAAGCAAGCGTTGTCCGAGGCCGAAGATAAAGCGGCCAAGGAGCGCACCGAGCGAGAGAAGCATGAGGCTCGGGTGGGCGAAGTGCAGCAAGAGCTCCAGGCTCTCGTGGCGAAGCACGAGGCTTTGGAGCTTGACTCGAAGACGCGAGAGTCTGAGCTTGCCGCGGCCCTCGAGAGCGCAAAAAGTGCCAAGGCCGAAGCCCAAAAGGCCCTCCAGGAGATCGACGCAATGAAGAAGATAGCGGCGGGTAAGGCATTATATATGCAAAGCAAGCAGGTAAAAGTAAATTACCGATTACTTACCCGAATCCGGAGCTCTCTAGGAGCATTCACAGATTTGCCCCGCAGCGTGTCCGATGCCGCACAATTTTACCAGGCCGAGGATGGAAGTTCAACGGAGAAGCTGTTCTGGTCTCAGTATACTGAGGCCGAACACCCGGTGCCAAGGAGCGACCAGCTGAAGCAGATGGTCGAGCTACATAAGGCGGCCGAACAGGACATGAAGGGCTTTATAGTCCGGCTGTGGCCTGGCGACGCCCTTCTGAACAGCTTCTTCGGCCTGGTGAGGCGGCTTGTGGATGCCCGCCCGCGGCTGGAGGTCGTCAAGCGATCCGTCTGCATTGAAGGTGCACGCCGAGCTTTCGCCCGTGTGAAATTGCAATGGGTCAAACTAGACACCGTGAAGCTGGTCAAGGAAGGGCCGCCGGAGGGCAAGGAGCATCGCCACCCCGAGATGTACTACGAGGGTGTTCTGCCGGGTGCCCGTCTCATAGCGGACGAGTGCACAAAAGATGTAATATTTGAGTAAAACTCGCTCGTGTGATCCTGTATTTATGAAAACTTGTTTCATATGCGCTATGCAACACTTGTTTGAATTTAAAATATTACCTTCTGTTTGGCCATTTATCCAATCTGAGAGATGGCTAGTCCTCGGCTTCTGCCCCCATGCCGCGACTACTGGGGTGTTCGGGATAACCTTAGCACTCTTGTTCCCATTTTTGGGTCCTTCGAGGGAGGTGCTCAGCACAACGAACAAGGCAACCGGACTAATAATGCTTTATCACTCTCACTTAGCCATAGAATTCTATAATTTTAAATTTCGGCGAAGCCCCTGGTATTCGGAAGGCCGAATTCGGGGTGGGATACACTCCTTTAAGCCGGATAGGGCCGGCCCCTCGCTCTAAGTGGCATAAGTCTTTAGGGACTAGAAAACCTCGCCGAACAGTGACCAGTCTCTCGCCTTATCATGACAGTCAGTTTTAGCTTTCTCTACTGAGGTGCTGAACCCGGCAGAACCGGGGCACAATCGCAGTAGTTCTCCTAGAGCTACCTTAGCCGATAGAGCGGAACGTAAGGTACCAAAACATAGGAGCCGGGCAAACCCAACATTTGACCAAAGACATGATTCGGAGCTGATGCATATAATGCTATAAGTTCGGGGTGCTGCACATGTGAAAGTGTTCGGACTTTTCACACCGTATTGTGGGGTACGTAAGCCCCTGGTGTATTGGCCGTACCAAAGTGTACGGTTGCAAGGCATCATTAATGAACACATAGATATATATATATAACAAGAATGCAAGAATAGTCGTAATGTTATGCATTGTTTATTCAAAAAATTGCGTTAAAGCAGAATGATACATATAGTGCGATAAGCAAAGAGTAGGACTATGTCCCTTCCAAGGGCAAGCTGAGGAATGATATTAAATCAAATATTTCGCTCGTTACTGTAATCCACCTGGGAATTCTGTGGTGTGACGTAGCTTTCTGTCTCCTTGGTTGCTGCACCATTTGTTCGGCAATAGTGCTGTCGGACAGGGTTTCCAGAGATCAATGTCCTAAAAAAGAGAAAAATAACTAAGCAGGAAGCCCCTAGTGCGGTTTAAGCCGCGTCTTGGGCCGTGCCGCAGTTGTGCCCCCCTCCCTGCCTGTGCCCATGGTATTATTCATGCATAATTATGTACGCGTGGCACAAGTTTCATCGCTTGGCTGGGACTGGGGTGGGGCTGCATTGCTACGCGAGCTCAGATCGCGCCAGGCAGTCTAGTTGGCGATTGCTCCGAGCGTACTTGAAGGTGTCCGGGTCTTGAAACGCCAAACTGGTGGATTGCCTTGAGAGGCTGCTTTGCGCTTCTGCTGCTAAGGCCGCAGTGTGTTCCTTCGTTCGGAGAGAGCGCTCTGTGTTTCCATTGACTGTAATAACCCCGCGAGGTCCTGGCATCTTGAGCTTGAGGTATGCATAATGCGGTACCGCATTGAATCTTGCAAATGCGGTTCGCCTGAGCAGTGCATGATAACCGCTGCGGAACGGGACTATATCAAAGATTAACTCTTCGCTTCGGAAGTTATCCGGGGATCCGAAGACCACTTCCAACGTAATTGAGCCTGTGCAATGGGCCTCTACATCTGGAATGACGCCTTTGAAGGTTGTTTTGTAGGTTTGATCCTTGAGGGGTCTATACCCATTTTGCGCTCTGTGTCCTGATAAAGCAGGTTCAGGCTGCTGCCGCCGTCCATAAGGACTCGAGTGAGGTGAAATCTATCAATGATTGGGTCCAGAACCAATGCGGCGAATCCGCCATGACGGATGCAAGTGGGGTGGTCCCTGCAATCGGAAGTGATCGGATAGGAGGACCATGGGTTGAACTTTGGGGCGACTAGCTCCAACGCATATACGTCCCTGAGCGCACGCTTCCGCTCCCTCTTGGGGATGTGGGTTGCGTATACCATGTTCACCATCCGCACTTGTGGGGGAAACCTCTTCTGTCCTCCGGTGTGTGGTTGACGAGGCTCCTCCTCGTCATCGCTATGTGGCCCCTTGTCCTTGTTTTCGGCAATTAACTTGCCGGCCTGCTTAAATACCCAGCAGTCCCTATTTGTGTGGTTGGCTGGCTTGTCGAGAGTGCCGTGTATCTGACACGAGTGATCGAGTATGCGGTCCAAACTGGACGGTCCCGGCGTACTTTGTTTAAATGGCTTTTTCTGCTGACCGGGTTTAGAGCCTTTGAATCCAGCATTGACTGTCGTATCCTCAGTATTATCGCTGTTAATGTGGCGCTTATGTGTCAGGACCCCGACTCGATGTCACATCGATCTAGCCGGTAACACCTCATATCACTTTGCGGCCTCACGCACGGTATCCCCACGGGTGTCGCCTTACCTTTGCCCGGGACCGTTTGCGCCTTTTGGCTCACGTATATGATAGTGTCGCTAGCATCCATATGATAAGGAGCCCGGGCTGACATGACTAGTCGTAAACCCAAAGTGGCACAGACTTACAGGGACAGGCATCCATGACCCAGCTTCGAACGTGTCGGTCATCAGCAAGTGGGTCCGGGCTGTAGCACTGGGCTAGCAGGACTCCGGTAAACCGGGCTGTAGCGGGCTAACAGGACTCCGGTACTCAAAGCGTGACATTTCCCCGAAGGGACAGACACAGGAACGAAGAAGGACACATGCCGGCCAGCCTAAGTGTTCCAGAGCAGTAGCAAGCTACCATGGCTCAGCGGTAACACTAGGAGACATTTCCCGGTAAGAGAGGCTACTAAAGATAAACGACTAGATAGTCAGATCCCACACATACCAAGCATTTCAATCATACACACAATATGCTCGATATGTGCAAATACAACGAAGCATCACAACATGACTCTACGACACAAGTACTTTATTTAAGGCTCAGAGAGCCATACATAACATACACAAGGTACGGGTCACACGACCCAGCATTCAAGTCATACAGTCATACAAACCAGCAGCGGAAGTAACTTGTCTGAGTACAGACAACTAGTAAAATAAAAGAGGCTTGGAAAGCCTAGCTATACTACGTGGTCCTTCACAAGCTCAGGGTCACCACCTGGGCCTTTAGCCTACTCGTTGATGTCAAGGTCTACATAGAACCCATCAGAAGGGGTTGCAGCGTCTTCTGTAAAAATGTAAATTATAGCAACATGAGTACAAAGGTACTCAGCAAGACTTACATCAGATCCTACATACATGCATAGTATCAAGAAGGGGTGGTGGAGTTATTGCAGCAAGCCAGCTTTAATTCTTGCCTAGACTATCCTACGATACTCCAACTTGAAATGGTTTTGCGCACACGAGTCCACTACTCACCACTTCAATACACTACCGAGGATCCACCTCCGTCTCCCTGCGGAAGAGCCATCCTCGGCACTCACACTTATCTTGAGGCTTTTAGTAGTTTCCATTTACTTGTCTATGAACTGTATAGGCAACCAAGTAGTCCTTTACCACGGACGCGGCTATTCGAATAGATCATGTTAACCCTGCAGGGGTGTACTTCTTCATACACGCTCTCACCACCTACCGTCGTTTACACGACATGTACTCGGCAACCTTCAAGCGGAAGCCCAACGTGGGTGTCGGCCACGACCTACCTAACCACCTAAGCCTCCAGTCCAGGTTTATCGCCTATTCAGGTTCCATCCGCAGGGAGTCCGGCCGAGGTTTCCCATACGGCCCCGAACGATGTGAACAGGGTTCCCGAGATACCTAACGGGTATTCGGTACACCGTGCCACGTACCTTCCGCATCATAGCCCACCCCTGCGGTCAGCGCTGTCCACGGCCTCCAGTAGACTACAAACACCAGAAACTACTTGCAACTCCTGGACGGAGAACTAGGGTGAATAAGAAGCCGAGAGGGTCCATTGGTTTCGGGCCCAATGCATGGTAGTAGCTGATTCTTAAATCACACATACAGATCTCAGTGCTTAAGGTCGGCTTCAATGAAACAACCCACCATGTACTCCTACATGGCCTCTCATCGATACCTTTACCAAATCGTGTTCACCACACCACTCTCATTACCGACGTAATCATTTCACTCTAGCCCATCACCCAGATGAGCCAGACCTGACACGACTCTAAGCATAGCAGGCATAGCAAGGTAGGAACAACACATACATATGGCTCAATCAACTCCTACACATGCTAATGGGTTTCATCTAGTTACTGTGGCAATGACAGGTCATGCAGAGGAAATGGGTTCAACTACCGTAGCACACAGCAGTTTGAAACGCGTTGTCTTAATGCAGTAAAAGAGAGCAGGAGCGAGAACATGGGATTGTATCGATATGATCAAATGGTTGGTTGCTTGCCTGATGGTTCGATGCACTGATACGGTTCTTCGTTAGGGTAATCACGGTACTCCTCGGAGGCAGAACCTGTCGCAAAGGACATCGATACACAACCATCACCAAACAATGTGCAACAATATGATGCATGCATGAAACATGGCAATATGAGTGTGTTGGGATAATGCAACTAAAACCAGAAGGGTTTGAACAAATTTGAATCAAAGATTCAAATTTCAAACTCAAACATGGCCTTTTAAAGTGCTTTTCCTTGTTCTGCTTAAAACATCACTTTAACTTGTTTGATCATGCATGAAAATAGTACAGATGGATAGATTGGATTTTTCTGATCATTTTTCATATATAATTTGTCTAATTTGGAGTTACAGAATAAAAGTTATGAATTTTTGAAGTTTAAATAATATTCTGGAATTTCCTGATTTAAATTAAATCCAGAAATATATATATTGCGCCAGCATGACGTCAGCATGACGTCAGTGGTCAACTGTGGCTGGCTGAGGTCAAACCTGACGTGTGGGGTCCACACGTCAGTGACAGGGGGGGTTTAACAGGGTTAATTTATTCCTAATTAGGGGTTAGTGGCGCTGGGGCCCACTGTTAGTGTCAGGGGGGTTAATTAAGCGGTGATTAGCACTAATCTGACCACCTGGCCGACGGGGCCCACGCGTCAGTGACCCTGGGGGGGTCAAACCCCAGGTCAAACAGGTCAAACCCACCGGCGACATGACGCCGACGGGGCCCGAGACGGCGGCGCGATGCGGAAACGCGCTACAGGGCACGGGCGAGGCCGTGCTTGGGCTCGTTGGAGAGCCCTTGCTCCCGCGCGTCGAACGGTGGTGGTGGCCGTGCCTGTGGTGGCCGGTACCGACGACGGCGACGACCGTGGCGGCTGCCGGAGCTCGGTTGAGCTCGGGGTCGAGGCTACAACGGCTGCGGAGATGCGGGGTTGGCACCTACGGCTTCTACGCGGTGCGGTGAGGACGTGGGTGTGCTCGGTTGGGCGCTACGGTGACTGTGGCCACGACGGCGACGAGGCACGGCGGCGGCGAGCTTCGGAGCTCAAGGGGGCGGCAGCTACGGGATGCTAGGGACGACGGGGCAAGGGGGAATCGGGTCAGTGGCTCACCGCGGAGCTGTAGGGATGGTTAGCGGGCTCGGGGACGTCCGGTAGTTCCGATTCGACGGCGACGATCTCCGGTGGCCGAGGAGGGGAACGGCGACGTGGGCGGCGATGCAGGGCTTCCCGAGGGGCTTGGCTTGGTGGGGAGGAAGAGGGGGTCGAGGCGGAGCTCCTGAGCTCAACGGAGGGGCGAGGGGTGGCCGGAGACGGCTGCTATGGCGAACGGCGGCGATGGTGGTGTTCAGCCGTGAGAGAGAGAGCGAGGGAGAGGTGGGAAGAACCGAGGGAGAGTGAGAGAGAGCAGGGGAGAGGGCGTGGCGTCGTCCGGGGCATCGAGACGAGGAGGGGAGGGCAGGCAGGCAGGCGAGCAGGTGGCGTGGCGCGGTGGCGCACGCGCGCGCCGGCCACACTCCCCTCCCTCTGTCGAGGACGAAGACGACAGAGGAGGGAGGCGGGCTGGGCCGCCTGCTGGCTGGGCCGGCCAGCTGGCTGGGCTGCACAGGGAGGAGCCCAGGTAAGCTTCTCCCTTTTATTTATTTCTATTTTTTTAATTTTCTGACATTTGTTTTGATTTAAATAATATATTAAATCATTTATTTACCTTATGCCAATTTTTGCAGGAGCTAGATATATTATTCCAGAGCTCCTTTATAATTGGCATAATATTTGGACATATATTAATATATATAACTAATATATTTCCAATGCAAATATTTATGCATTAATTCCAAATGCCCAAAATAAATACCTATGAGCTCTTAAAAATATTGGTTTGATTTTTATCTCTGTCCAATATTTTCAGAGAGCAACATGAGCATTTTCTTGGACCTTTTTGGAGAAATTTTTATTTGGATCATTTTCAGAAATGATTCTGAGGGTTTCACAGATCCCCATTTCAAGTTTCTGATGAAAGAGTAAACATGATGCAACACTCTAATGCATGACTAGCTAGGGTGTGACAACTCACCCCCACTCAAAAGAATCTCGTCCCGAGATTTGGGTTCCTCCGGGAAGAAGGCGGGATACTCAAGTCGAAGACGATCCTCCCTTTCCCAGGTTGCTTCATCCTCAGAATGGTGCGACCATTGAACTTTGAGAAACTTGATATTATGACGTCGGGTGGTACGTTCGGCCTGATCGAGGATACGAATGGGGTACTCTCGATATGTAAGATTATCTTGGAGATCAAGCGTTTTGTGGTCCACTTCACGGATAGGATCCGAGAAGCAACGCCTGAGTTGAGAAACATGGAAGACATCGTGGACTCTGGAGAGGTGCGGAGGTAGTTCCAACTGGTAGGCAACTTCTCCTCGTTTGGCGAGAATGCGAAAAGGTCCAATGTAACGAGGAGCCAATTTGCCTTTGATACCGAAACGATGGGTTCCCTTCAGAGGGGTGACCCGAAGATAAGCCTTCTCGTCAACCTCGAAAGTCATAGCCTTATGTTTTCGGTCATATTGACTCTTTTGACGAGATTGGGCTGTTTTCAACTTTTCACGAACGATACGGACTTGTTCTTCTACTTCCTGAATCATATCCGGGCCAAAGAATTGTCTTTCCCCGGTCTCTGACCAGTTAAGGGGTGTTCGACACCGTCGTCCATAGAGAACTTCAAAAGGGGCTTTACCCAAGCTAGATTGATAGCTGTTGTTGTAAGCGAATTCTGCAAATGGAAGGCACTTCTCCCAGTCCATTCCGAATGAGATAACAGAGGCTCGAAGCATGTCTTCTAGAATTTGGTTGACGCGTTCCACTTGACCACTCGACTGAGGGTGGAAGGCGGTGCTAAAGGAGAGACGGGTTCCCATAGCATTTTGGAAACTTTCCCAAAATCGAGAGGTGAAAAGACTTCCTCGATCCGAGTTAATTTCCAAAGGAACACCATGAAGAGACACTATACGGGAGATGTATAAGTCTGCCAGCTGACTAGCGGTTATACTCTCACGAACAGGTAGGAAATGGGCTACTTTGGAAAGACGATCAACAACGACGAAAATAGCATTATTCCCTCTCTTGGTCCTGGGAAAACCGGTAATGAAATCCATACCAATTTTATCCCATTTCCATTCAGGAATAGCTAAGGGTTGAAGGGTGCCAGCAGGCCGTTGATGCTCTGCTTTTACACGACGACAGACGTCGCAATTTGCAATAAACTGAGCAATTTCTCTCTTCATCCTAGTCCACCAGAACCTCTGGCGTAGGTCCTGATACATCTTAGTACTACCGGGATGAATGGTGAGAGGAGATTCATGAGCTTCCTTAAGGATCAAACGCCTCAGGTTTCGCACTTTGGGAACCACTAGTCGATTCCCGAAGTATACGACCCCTTGATCATTAATGGAGAAACAATTCGCAACTCCTTTCTGGATGTTTCTCTTGATGCGGGAAATTCCCGGATCTACCTTCTGTGCTTTGATAATCTGATCCGTAAGGTTAGGTTTTGCCACCAAGGTGGAAAGAAAACCTTGAGGTACAATTGAAGGTTAAGCTTCCGAAATTCCTCATGGAGAAGCGGTTGACTTTGTTGTAACATCAGGTTGTTACAATAAGATTTACGACTTAGCGCATCAGCCATGACGTTGGCTTTCCCTGGGGTGTAGGTTATTCCTAAGTCGAAGTCTGTGATCAACTCAACCCAACGTCTCTGCCTGAGATTCAGATCCGGTTGGGTGAAAATGTACTTCAGACTTTGGTGATCAGTGAATATTTCGCAACGATTACCGAGGAGGTAATGTCGCCAGGTCTTAAGTGCATAGACTACGGCTGCAAGCTCTAGATCATGAGTAGGATAATTCTCCTCATGTGGGTGAAACTGCCGTGAAGCGTAAGCAATTACGTGTCGATCTTGCATGAGAATGCAAGCTAGTCCTTGTCGCGAGGCGTCGCAGTAGATAACAAAGTCCTTGGAGAAGTCTGGCGGTACCAGTACGGGAGCAGAGGTCAGGCGTCTTTTCAGTTCCTGAAAACTATGCTCACATTGTGGAGTCCACTCGAACTTCTTATCTTTCTTGAGGAGTTCGGTTAGAGGTTTAGCAACTTTGGAGAAGTTCTCGACAAAGCGACGACAATAGCTCGCTAAGCCCAGAAAACTCCGAACTTGCTTGACCGATTCAGGTGGAGTCCAATTAAGGACGGCTTGAACTCGCTCAGGGTTAACAGCAATACCTTTACCAGATATTACATGACCCAGATAGGTCACTTCTGATAACCAGAATTCACATTTAGAAAATTTGGCATAAAGGCGATGCTCTCGAAGTTTCTTCAACACTAGCCTTAGATGTTCGGCATGTTCTTCCTCATTCTTGGAGTAGATGAGTATATCATCGAGGTAAACCACGACGAATTTATCCAAATACTCCATGAAGATTGAGTTCATTAACCGAGAAAAGGTGGCTGGAGCGTTGGTTAAACCGAAGGACATGACGGTGTACTCGTATTGGCCATAACGAGTAACAAAGGCCGTCTTAGGAATGTCCCCATTTCTGATTTTGATTTGATGGTAGCCCAACCTCAAATCCATCTTGGAGAAGACTGATTATCCAGCGAGCTGATCATACAGGTCGTTGATCCTGGGAAGCGGATATTTGTTCTTGATTGTGACCAAGTTGACAGGTCGGTAATCTACAACCATCCGGTCTGTACCATCCTTCTTCTTGACGAAAAGAACGGGGCAAGCCCACGGAGATGAACTAGGGCGGATGAAACCCTTTTTCAAGGACTCATCGAGTTGTTTCTTAAGCTCGGCTAGTTCTAGTGGTGCCATCTTATAAGGTCTTCTAGCAATCGGAACGGTTCCGGGGATGAGGTCTATTACGAACTCGACATCCCTGTCAGGTGGAATACCTGGCAATTCCTCGGGAAAGACATCCGGGAAGTCACGGACTATCGGAATGTCCTCAAGGTCTGGTAAAGGGCTAGCGTTAAGAGAATATAATTTTCGCTTGGCTATTCGGGTCAAGACATTGACTATCTTCCCCGAAGGATGGGTGAGTTGAACAGTCCTAGAGAAGCAATCAATTTGGGCATGATGAGCTGACATCCAATCCATACCCAGAATGATATTAATATCTGAAGATTTAAGGGCTATCAAAGACGCGAGGAAAACAAGTCTGTCGACTTGGATTTCATTTCCATGGCTTACTCTAGAAGTTTGCCATTTGGATCCCGGAGTTTGAATTACCATAGAGGTTGGCATATCACCGAATGCGACGTTATGCAAACGAGCATAATTTTCAGATATAAAAGAATGAGAGGCTCCTGTATCGAAAAGAACAGATGTCGGGTGGCAATTAACATGAAGCGTACCGAGAACGACGTTGGGATCCTCTTGAGCTTCTTCGGCAGAGATACAGTTGACATGGCCACGTGAAGCGGTGACCGGCTTGGCGTGGAATATTTTTCCTGTCGGCTTGCCACGGCCAACAGCTTTAGCAGACTAATTGGGGTTGGTCTGGGGACACTCACGCATATAGTGACCAGATTCCCCACACTTGAAACAAGTCACGGAACTGGTACGTGGAGGAGCATTGTTGGTTGGACCCCCATAGGGCTTGGCTGGAGCAGACTGTTGAACAGGGCGAGGCGCCTGGAAAGATGGCCTCGGTGTGAACCTGGGTGGCAGGGCGGTGTTGGGCACCCACACGCCGCGCTTCTGAGGACCAGCACCGGATGAGGAACCCATGTCACGGCCATGCTTGCGTGTTGCGTCATAATCAGTCTGACCAGTTTCAGCACTGATGGCCTTGTTAACAAGTCTCTGAAAAGATGTGCACTCATGCAAACGGAGGTCGCGGCGAAGCTCAGGACTAAGTCCCTTACGGAACCTTGCTTGCTTCTTGGCATCAGTAGAAACTTCCTCAGTTGCATATCGTGCGAGGTTACCAAACTCCCGGCTGTAAACATCCACAGAGAGTCGGCCTTGGGTGAAACTGCAAAATTCCTCACGTTTACGGTCCATGAGACCCTCCGGAATGTGATGTTCACGGAAAGCCTCGCTGAATTCAGCCCAAGTAGTGACATGGCCCGCTGGGCGCATAGCTCCATAATTCTCCCACCATAGACTGGCGGGGCCTTCAAGATGATATGCAGCAAAGGTGACCTTGTCAGCCTCTGCTACCAGCGCGGAACGCAGTTTGTGAGCGATACTGCGAAGCCAGTCATCAGCGTCGAGAGGCTCGACGGAGTGGTGGAACGTGGGTGGATGTAATTTGATAAAATCACTGAGTGACACCACGTTAGTCCTCTGATGGTGTGTTGTGTTCTGTTCAATACGCTCCAACAAACGGTTGGTCTCCCGCTTGTTTCTCTCAGCTTCCATCATAACCTCGGCTAGTGAAGGAGGATGAGGCAGATTTGCATCCCTGACTTCACTGCCTTCGGCATGCTCTTGAGGAGCAGGGTTAGTGCGCGTGTTGACCATCCTAGGTAAACAAGACAATGATTTAGTCAGGATGATAAAATTCCGACATAGGATACAAAATGTAAGGAATAACTTGAAATGCAAGATGATCATCCGTATGACATGGTAGATACAGAAACTGCTTCTTTATTCCATCGTCATACACACCATACAGGGTTTAGTACAAGAACAAACAAAGTACTATTACGGTGAAAAGAGGATTACATCTCATCGGAGGCATCCCAAGCTCCTATACATTATTTTTCTACACCTCCGGAAAAAGTACAAACTAGGTCATATCCCACGAGTCACGCGGGACGATAGTCGACACAGATAGTGCGAACTAGTGATACTACCACTAACTCAGACCGATCCGTAGTAGTCCTCGTAGAAGTCACCTCCATACCCTGGAAGCTCAACATGATCATCCGGAAACAGACGATCTCGCGGAGCTTGTGGACCATAGGGACTAGGATGAGGTCTTGGACCAACAGATGGTGGCCTGCGGGGACCGCGAGGTGGGGTGATGCCTCCTACATCACGCCAACCCATCACGTCTGGCAGAGCAGATCTCACAGGATAGAGATCGCGCATATCCGAATATCCAGCTTGCACCGCCGGTGCGAACCGAGTCAAAGTGGCCCAGTGGTCAGCACGGGTATTGAAGAGCTCTAACCTCAAGGCCCGATTTTCACGGTCCTTATCCTCGAGCATCTCAGCAGTGGTGCGAGTCCGTGAATCCTCCTGGGTGGGGTCAGCATAGATAGCCTGGAGATACCCTTGTGCTCCCGGAAGTGATCCTGGCATATACCGGAAATCAGAGTCCCGAAATAGACCAGATCTGACTCGCATAATGGTCATCATAGAGTAGGCGGCGTCCTACACAGCCATCTCAATAGTAACCCCGAGTCCATAGGAGCAGTGAAGGGGCTCGGTGGATCCAGGATAAGATGGAAATATCCTGACAGTGTAGAGATACTGGCTTTGATTGAAGTCCCGAAATTGCTCTTCGACCGTGTACTCAGAATACCAGCGGTATCCAGCCTCAGTCATTACCCTGACCAACTTGGCAGTATGGCCGGGTACATCTAGGCATCGAGTCAGGCGAACCACTTGATTGAGGTCGCGAGTGGCCATCTGAGAGCACAATCATAATGCAAAGGCATTAGAATTTCTAGCAAAATTTCGGCAGCATAACAGCTGTAAATGCTCAAGAAGGATTTTGAGACATTTGACAAAGGATTTCACACACACTCAACATCATCATATCAAATTTTGAGTCCATCCTAGCAACATAATATGGTAGAAGAACTGAACTAGGCTTGTATCCATCATACCTATAAGGTACTACTGATTAGTAACACGTGATCCTGATAGAGAGAATAGATCCTAATTCCTTAACCCCCGGTGGAAGAATGGACTGACTCAGATCAGAATGTCATAAGATAAAGGAGTAAAAAGAGCCTTACGTTCCAACCCACAAACAATTCCCCTACATATAACTAAAGAATTTCTAGACTCAACATCGACCAGTTTGGCTTGGAGAACCTACAAGCAGTCCGGCTCTGATGCCAACGCTGTCAGGACCCCGACTCGATGTCACATCAATCTAGACGGTAACACCTCATATCACTTTGCGGCCTCACGCACGGTATCCCCACGGGTGTCGCCTTACCTTTGCCCGGGACCGTTTGCGCCTTTTGGCTCACGTATATGATAGTGTCGCTAGCATCCATATGATAAGGAGCCCGGGCTGACATGACTAGTCGTAAACCCAAAGTGGCACAGACTTACAGGGACAGGCATCCATGACCCAGCTTCGAACGTGTCGGTCATCAGCAAGTGGGTCCGGGCTGTAGCACTGGGCTAGCAGGACTCCGGTAAACCGGGCTGTAGCAGGCTAACAGGACTCCGGTACTCAAAGCATGACATTTCCCCGAAGGGACAGACACAGGAACGAAGGACACATGCCGGCCAGCCTAAGTGTTCCAGAGCAGTAGCAAGCTACCATGGCTCAGCGGTAACACTAGGAGACATTTCCCGGTAAGAGAGGCTACTAAAGATAAACGACTAGATAGTCAGATCCCACACATACCAAGCATTTCAATCATACACACAATATGCTCGATATGTGCAAATACAACGAAGCATCACAACATGACTCTACGACACAAGTACTTTATTTAAGGCTCAGAGAGCCATACATAACATACACAAGGTACGGGTCACACGACCCAGCATTCAAGTCATACAGTCATACAAACCAGCAGCGGAAGTAACTTGTCTGAGTACAGACAACTAGTAAAATAAAAGAGGCTTGGAAAGCCTAGCTATACTACGTGGTCCTTCACAAGCTCAGGGTCACCACCTGGGCCTTTAGCCTACTCGTTGATGTCAACGTCTACATAGAACCCATCAGAAGGGGTTGCAGCGTCTTCTGTAAAAATGTAAATTATAGCAACATGAGTACAAAGGTACTCAGCAAGACTTACATCAGATCCTACATACATGCATAGTATCAAGAAGGGTTGGTGGAGTTATTGCAGCAAGCCAGCTTTGATTCTTGGCTAGACTATCCTACTATACTCCAACTTGAAATGGTTTTGCGCACACGAGTCCACTACTCACCACTTCAATACACTACCGAGGATCCACCTCCGTCTCCCTGCGGAAGAGCCATCCTCGGCACTCACACTTATCTTGAGGCTTTTAGTAGTTTCCATTTACTTGTCTATGAACTGTATAGGCAACCAAGTAGTCCTTTACCGCGGACGCGGCTATTCGAATAGATCATGTTAACCCTGCAGGGGTGTACTTCTTCATACACGCTCTCACCACTTACCGTCGTTTACACGACATGTACTCGGCAACCTTCAAGCGGAAGCCCAACGTGGGTGTCGGCCACGACCTACCTAACCACCTAAGCCTCCAGTCCAGGTTTATCGCCTATTCAGGTTCCATCCGCAGGGAGTCCGGCCGAGGTTTCCCATACGGCCCCGAACGATGTGAACAGGGTTCCCGAGATACCTAACGGGTATTCGGTACACCGTGCCACGTACCTACCGCATCACAGCCCACCCCTACGGTCAGCGCTGTCCACGGCCTCCAGTAGACTACAAACACCAGAAACTACTTGCAACTCCTGGACGGAGAACTAGGGTGAATAAGAAGCCGACAGGTTCCATTGGTTTCGGGCCCAATGCATGGTAGTAGCTGATTCTTAAATCACACATACAGATCTCAGTGCTTAAGGTCGGCTTCAATGAAACAACCCACCATGTACTCCTACATGGCCTCTCATCGATACCTTTACCAAATCGTGTTCACCACACCACTCTCGTTACCGACGTAATCATTTCACTCTAGCCCATCACCCAGATGAGCCAGACCTGACACGACTCTAAGCATAGCAGGCATAGCAAGGTAGGAACAACACATACATATGGCTCAATCAACTCCTACACATGCTAATGTGTTTCATCTAGTTACTGTGGCAATGACAGGTCATGCAGAGGAAATGGGTTCAACTACCGTAGCACACAGCAGTTTGAAACGCGTTGTCTTAATGCAGTAAAAGAGAGTAGGAGCGAGAACATGGGATTGTATCGATATGATCAAATGGTTGGTTGCTTGCCTGATGGTTCGATGCACTGATACGGTTCTTCGTTAGGGTAATCACGGTACTCCTCGGAGGCAAAACCTGTCGCAAAGGACATCGATACACAACCATCACCAAACAATGTGCAACAATATGATGCATGCATGAAACATGGCAATATGAGTGTGTTGGGCTAATGCAACTAAAACCAGAAGGGTTTGAACAAATTTGAATCAAAGATTCAAATTTCAAACTCAAACATGGCCTTTTAAAGTGCTTTTCCTTGTTCTGCTTAAAACATCACTTTAACTTGTTTGATCATGCATGAAAATAGTACAGATGGATAGATTGGATTTTTCTGATCATTTTTCATATATAATTTGTCTAATTTGGAGTTACAGAATAAAAGTTATGAATTTTTGAAGTTTAAATAATATTCTGGAATTTCCTGATTTAAATTAAATCCAGAAATATATATATTGCGCCAGCATGACGTCAGCATGACGTCAGTGGTCAACTGTGGCTGGCTGAGGTCAAACCTGACGTGTGGGGTCCACACGTTAGTGACAGGGGGGGTTTAACAGGGTTAATTTATTCCTAATTAGGGGTTAGTGGCGCTGGGGCCCACTGTCAGTGTCAGGGGGGGTTAATTAAGCGGTGATTAGCACTAATCTAACCACCTGGCCGACGGGGCCCACGCGTCAGTGACCCTGGGGGGGTCAAACCCCAGGTCAAATAGGTCAAACCCACCGGCGACATGACGCCGGCGGGGCCCGAGACGGCGGCGCGATGCGGAAACGCGCTACAGGGCACGGGCGAGGCCGTGCTTGGGCTCGTTGGAGAGCCCTTGCTCCCGCGCGTCGAACGGTGGTGGTGGCCGTGCCTGTGGTGGCCCGTATCGACGACGGCGACGACCGTGGCGGCTGCCGGAGCTCGGTTGAGCTCGGGGTCGAGGCTACAACGGCTGCGGAGATGCGGGGTTGGTACCTACAGCTTCTACGCGGTGCGGTGAGGACGTGGGTGTGCTCGGTTGGGTGCTACGGTGACTGTGGCCACGACGGCGACGAGGCACGGCGGCGGCGAGCTTCGGAGCTCAAGGGGGCGGCAGCTATGGGATGCTAGGGACGACGGGGCAAGGGGGAATCGGGTCAGTGGCTCACCGCGGAGCTGCAGGGATGGTTAGCGGGCTCGGGGACGTCCGGTAGCTCCCGATTCGACGGTGACGATCTCCGGTGGCCGAGGAGGGGAACGGCGACGTGGGCAGCGATGCAGGGCTTCCCGAGGGGCTTGGCTTGGTGGGGAGGAAGAGGGGGTCGAGGCGGAGCTCCTGAGCTCAACGGAGGGGCGAGGGGTGGCCGGAGACGGCTGCTATGGCGAACGGCGGCGATGGTGGTGTTCGGCCGTGAGAGAGAGAGCGAGGGAGAGGAGGGAAGAACCGAGGGAGAGTGAGAGAGAGCAGGGGAGAGGGCGTGGCGTCGTCCGGGGCATCGAGACGAGGAGGGGAGGGCAGGCAGGCAGGCGAGCAGGTGGCGTGGCGCGGTGGCGCGCGCGCGCGCCGGCCACACTCCCCTCCCTCTGTCGAGGACGAAGACGACAGAGGAGGGAGGCGGGCTGGGCCGCCTGCTGGCTGGGCCGGCCAGCTGGCTGGGCTGCACAGGGAGGAGCCCAGGTAAGCTTCTCCCTTTTATTTATTTCTGTTTTTTTAATTTTCTGACATTTGTTTTGATTTAAATAATATATTAAATCATTTATTTACCTTATGCCAATTTTTGCAGGAGCTAGATATATTATTCCAGAGCTCCTTTATAATTGGCATAATATTTGGACATATATTAATATATATAACTAATATATTTCCAATGCAAATATTTATGCATTAATTCCAAATGCCCAAAATAAATACCTATGAGCTCTTAAAAATATTGGTTTGATTTTTATCTCTGTCCAATATTTTCAGAGAGCAACATGAGCATTTTCTTGGACCTTTTTGGAGAAATTTTTATTTGGATCATTTTCAGAAATGATTCTGAGGGTTTCACAGATCCCCATTTCAAGTTTCTGATGAAAGAGTAAACATGATGCAACACTCTAATGCATGACTAGCTAGGGTGTGACATTATGTTTGTTGAGACGGGACCTGTCATTGCCGTCCTTGGTATCTGAGGTACCATGGTTCTTTGACATATTGTTACTGCGAGCCAGCCAGTTGTCTTCTCCCGCACAAAAGCGGGTCATGAGTGTCGAGGGCTGCCATAGATTTCGGCTTTTCCTGACCAAGGTGCCGGGCTAGCCACTCGTCACACATGTTATGTTTGAAAGCCGCTAGGGCCTCTGCATCCGGATAGTCGACGATTTGATTTTTCTATATTAGGAACTGAGTCCAGAATTGCCTGGCTGATTCTTCTGGCTGCTGAATTATGTGGCTCAAGTCATCGGCATCTGGTGGTCGCACATAAGTGCCCTGAAAGTTGTCGAGGAATGCAGCCTCCAGATCTTCCCAACAACTAATGGACTCTGCTGGCAAGCTGTTAAGCCAATGTCGCGCTGGTCCTTTGAGCTTTAGTGGGAGGTATTTGATGGCATGTAAGTCATCACCGCGGGCCATGTGGATGTGAAGGAGGAAATCCTCAATCCATACCGCACGATCTGTAGTGCCGTCGTATGATTCAATATTACAGGTTTGAAACCTTCTGGGATTTGATGATCCATTACTTCGTCTATGAAGCATAAAGGGTGTGCCGCACCTTTGTATTGGGCTATATCGCAACGCAGCTCGAATGGGTCTTGCCCGCTGTGTTCGGCCCGGCCGGATTTACTTTTACTGTATCCGGCATGACGTTTATTCGTCTCGCATGGTGGCGCGCCCTTGTGATCCGTAGATCGATCTTGCATGCTTTGCTTTGTACTGCAATATGTCTCGCAGGTCTGGCGTATCTCCCCATGCCTTTTTATTTGAATGGCGTCGCAGTGCGGGCTGAGCTTTTGGCTGGAATGCCTCTCTATCGCGGCCACGAGGTGGCCGATCAGCCGTGTCATACGCTTCTTCCTCCAGTCGGGGTAGCAACCTGCATTTTGGGTAACTCTTGGAGGGGCTCTCGAGTTTATATTCCTCGGCCGCAAGGACTTCAATCCATCTGTCAGCTAAGAGATCTTGATCAGCTTGAAGCTGTTGCTACTTTTCTTCAGGCTATTTGCCGTGGCCATAAGCCGGCGCTTGAAGCGCTCTTGTTCGACGGGATCCTCTGGTATGGTGAATTCATCGTCGCCGAGGCTTGCCTCGTCTTCGGAGGGGGGCATGTAATTATCATCCTCCTCTTCTCCGCCTACCGCTCTCTCGGGAGGGCTGGCTCCTCCATCCTCCTGCTCTAAATCTTGCTGGAGGGGATTGTTGTTGTCTCCGGCACTATCCGGAGTGCTATTATCTCCTGTGACGGTATCACCACTTTTGCTTTGGCGAGACTTAGAGCGGCACCGCTGACGTTGGCGCTTGGGTTGCTTCTTGGAGGGGTCATCCTCCGCTATCTCATCGCCATTGCCTTCTTTCGGTGTATCCACCATGTATATATCGTATGATGAGGTGGCTGTCCAGTGCCCCATAGGCAGTGGTTCCTCTTCGTCTCCCGCATCGTCGTCCATACCATCAATATCTTCGAAGTCAAAGTCGAGCATGTCGGTAAATCATCGACAGTGGCTACTAAGTGGGTGGTGGGTGGGTCGCGAATTTCTTCGTCGTCTGCATCCCAGTCCTGCCAGACATAGTTCGGCCAGGATCCTCCGGATAAGGAGAGAGACCTTAATGAGTTCAGTATGTCGCCAAAGGGCGAGTGCTGAAAAATATCTGCGGAGGTAAATTCCATGATCGGCGCCCAATCAGATTCGATAGGAACGGGCGTAGGCGGTTCGGAGTCCGTGGCCGGAGAAGGATCCGGCAGTTTATCAACACGACTCTCGTGCAAGGTAAGGTCGATGTTCGGCTTGATCGCCGCTGAGGATAAGGCCTCCGTGGCGGGGTCCATCCACCCGTCCGCGGAAGGCGCAACTGGCTCCGAATTGAGGGTCGGAGCGGCTGCCGGTGTGATCTCCTGAACACTGTCTGATGGTAGAGCTAAATCGTACTCATCGTGACCGCGTGACGCACAAGGCAGAGGCTCGAAACCGTCGAATATCAAGTCTCCGCGGACATCGGCCGTGTAGTTTAAGCTTCCAAACCTGACCTGGTGGCCAGGGGCGTAACTTTCGATCTGCTCTAGATGGCCAAGCGAATTGGCTCGCAGTGCAAAGCCGCCGAACACGAAGATCTGTCCGGGGAGAAAAGTCTCACCCTGGACTGCATCGCTATTGATGATAGTAGGAGCCATCAAGCCTAATGGCGTCGAGACAGAGGAACTCTCAATGAAAGCACCAATGTCAGTGTCAAAACCGGCGGATCTCAGGTAGGGGGTCCCAAACTATGCGTCTAGGCCGGATGGTAACAGGAGGCAGGGGACACAATGTTTTACCCAAGTATGGGCCCTCTTGATGGAGGTAAAACCCTACGTCCTGCTTGATTAATATTGATGATATGGTAGTACAAGAGTAGATCTACCACGAGATCAGAGAGGCTAAACCCTAGAAGCTAGCCTATGGTATGATTGTATGTTGTCCTACGGACTAAAACCCTCCGGTTTATATAGACACTGGAGAGGTTAGGGTTATGCAAGGTCGGTTACAAAGGAGGAGATATACATATCCGTATTGCCTAGCTTGCCTTCCACGCCAAGTAGAGTCCCATCCGGACACGAGACGAAGTCTTCAATCTTGTATCTTCATAGTCTAACAGTCCGGCCAATGGAGATAGTCCGGCTGTCCGGAGACCCCCTAATCCAGAACTCACACAGTCGCGCTCGCCACGCAGCAGCTGGCACAGCAAGACACCGTCGACATAATCACCCACGTCTACGCGAAAATCGTCCGCAAGGACTACTACGTGCCAGAGGAGGATGATAGATCACTGGCCTTGTTGACCCGCAGGGCAACCTTGGACGGCATTGTTCAGAAGCACGTTGAGCTCGCCACCAACGCCGCTCCTCCTCACACGCCGGTTGGTGACCCGGCGCACTAGGGCGTGAGGATGTCGTTGATGGATTTGTATGTATCTTTATCTTTCTGTCAAATCAATGTAGTAGTATATGGTACTACTAGTAATTATCTTACATTTCGCATCAACTTCACAATTTGTGTACGTACTCCATGCATGAACCACGCCAGACCCTAACTTCTCATTACTCTAGGGAAAATCATTATTTCAATCTATCGGTCGCGCCATGGAGCAGAACCAAATTTTACAAGTTACAAGTTCAAAAGGAAAAGCTTGCCGTGTTCGCGTCGCACCCCGCTGCCCACACGGTTGGTCCGGCACGCCGCTCAAGAGGGAATGTGTTCTGTGTTGCATTTTCACTTACAAATGGGACCGTAGTTTAGAAAACTGACTATCGCAAACCCCCACCCCACCCAGCGCGCGACGGCTGAGAAAACAGGAGGAAGAAGAGATGGTTGTAGCATGGACCCCAAGACAATTGGTGTCGGATGGGACTCGTGTGGGTGGCGTGTGTCGTACTACTAGACGTGAATTCTAGTTATGGCCCATGCCACCCCACTATATCGAGCCTATATCGAGGTGCTGGTTACGTGCAACAAATTACCTGGAGTCCGTGCTCAGCCCTCCTCTATCTCTCTTCTCAGCCAGCCAGCAGACGCGTGGAGCCCATCTTCTGTTTGCTCACATGTGGTCCCACATATTAGTGAAAACGCAAGAGGACCCACTGAACCTGCACATCTTTCACCTCGATGTGCTGGTGATGAAAAACAACTCCAATAAAGATCTTCGGTGGCCGCTTTTGGAGTTACTCAAGAGTAGTAAGATTCTATTTACAGTTTAACCCAATATGCACGTCACATAGCTTCAACTAGCACTCCATTTTCTTACATGACACGACCTGGATGCTGGATGTCCCATGTGTCGGCAAAAGGAGGCAGACCGGGGGAGTAGGAAACACGGCAAGCCCTCTGCGTACATCATACTACGTACAAGCCCACCTCACGCAGTCACGCTATCACCATATTTCTCGGCCTCTGTGCGACACCTAACTATTGGTTGGATCTATGTTATGTGGCAACTTCATACTACTACAGATGCTAGCTACACTACTACGGAAATAACACTCCAAGAAGTGAGTCAAAAACCATTTATAAATTGAGTTTATGACATGCATATGCAATTGTACCATTCATTACATAAAACAAGTCATCAACACACAACGACAATGAGCATACATGTTGGATTATAGATTAGTTCCAACAAAACATTCTAGTAAATACTAAAGTTTTCATCACACAACAAATAAAAAGCAATGAAATGAACTTCAGCTCAACCACTCCTTGGCGTTGGAAACACTTGCTTTGAACCAGAAGAGTTTGTCTCAGAAGGGCCAGCTACTATCAATCTCAAGACCAACGCAGGACTGATCATCCAGGCCGAAGCGGCCTATTTCATGACCCATATTGTGATAGCCATGGTAGGGAATCATAGCAATGTCCAAGGTATAGATACAATTGCTTCTCATAAATGGTAGTAATGTTGTGTCAACAGCAGATGGATCGTCTTTCACCATGATTGGATAGTTTTGTCCAAGGAAGAGCGAGTTTCCTCCAAGAGTGTTAATACTAAACCAAGGAGAAGGTGTTGGCACTAGCGCAATAGCATCCATCCCGAATACTGTGCAACGGATGTTGGAATAGGTCCGGAGAGTGCGACCATGGGAGACACCACCTTCTTCCTTAGTCACATCAGCGGTGCCCTGTATACAGACAAGAGGTGATCCATCAGAATAAGTTGCCAGGCGCCACTAAGTATATGGGTCCTCATGCTCATGATCATCATCATCGTCATCTCCCCCTTGGGTATAAAAAATTTCACGTATAGGTGGTGGAATGTTCACAGGACCTTGGAAACACAAGAAGGTTAATTAGTAAAGGGAAACTAGCTAACTCGCATGCATGTGGATGAAACAATTGTAATTATGGTGGAAGACAAACGTACTGAAAGCATAAGGATTCCATGCAAATACAGTGCCACGAGTGGTGGCAGCAAACACAAGACCCTCGTATTGAATTGCATTATAGTACTTATCCTTGTATAGAAACTGATTTTTGAGCAATATCCATCTAGTCAATCTATGAAGGAAGGCAACAAGCTTGTCGAAGATAGAGACAACTACATATTCCATTAAATCCCAAGAGCGGTCGGGCACTTGACAAATTGTTATCTTCTGTAGACGACGGTCACAATGACCGTAGTTGAAAGTACGGTCATAACCGGTGTGCTTGACCTCTTGGCAGTCTGAGATTTTTGGAAGTGGAACCCGGTAATGAGTGTACACAATCACAAGTTCCCACTAGCAGTTGGACCC
The DNA here is from genome assembly GCF_002162155.2 of Triticum dicoccoides. Classification (NCBI taxonomy): domain Eukaryota; kingdom Viridiplantae; phylum Streptophyta; class Magnoliopsida; order Poales; family Poaceae; genus Triticum; species Triticum dicoccoides. The sequence continues at coordinate 193,209,879 of NC_041380.1, forward strand.
AATATAAACAACCCAATCTCCATTTGCGCCTGCCCAAGCCTTACCCTCAAGCAGTGACATCTTAACATCACACGTATCATTATCAAGCGGCACCAACTTGCAAAAGGCGAGGCCTCTGTCGTCCGCGCGCCAGTGAGCAGGGTCACGGTGAAGATGATAGGGGAGATCAAACCGCTCCTGGACCCTTGGGTTCATTGTAATGATGTTATTAGGTGAGTCAAGATGGTCTTGAATGAACCTGCCATGCTAGCTGAGGTGATGACGTTGCATCGATGTCTGTGTCAAAACCGGCGGATCTCAGGTAGGGGGTCCTGAACTGTGCGTCTAAGGCGGATGGTAACAGGAGGCAGGGGATACGATGTTTTACCCAGGTTCGGGCCCTCTTGATGGAGGTAAAACCCTAAGTCCTGCTTGATTTATTCTTGATGATATGGGTATTACAATAGTTGATCTACCACCCGACCGTAGAGGCTAAACCCTAGAAGCAAGCCTATGGTATGATTGTTCGTTGTCCTATGGACTAAACCCTCCGGTTTATATAGACACCGGAGGGGGCTAGTGTTACAAAGAGTCGGTTACAAGGGAGGATATCTACATATCCGTATTGCCAAGCTTGCCTTCCACGCCAAGGAAAGTCCCATTCGGACACGGGACGAAGTCTTCAATCTTGTATCTTCATAGTCCAACAATCCGGCCAAAGGATATAGTCCGGCTGTCCGGAGACCCCCTAATCCAGGACCCCCTAATCATACCATAGGCTAGCTTCTAGGGTTTAGCCTCTCCGATCTCATGGTAGATCAACTCTTGTAATACCCATATCATCAAGAATAAATCAAGCAGGACGTAGGGTTTTACCTCCATCAAGAGGGAGTGAACCTAGGTAAAACATCGTGTCCCCTGCCTCCTGTTACCATCCGCCTTAGACGCACAGTTCGGGACCCCCTACCTGAGATCCGCCGGTTTTGACACCGAAATTGGTGCTTTCATTGAGAGTTCCGCTGTGTGATCGGCAAAAAGATCAATGGCTCGCCCGCAGGTCAACTGCGACACCGACATCTTCGTCGCCGGCTCGACTGGTCACCTTGGCTCGACCGAGGACCGTGCTCCATCTCCGATCATCATGTTTGGACGGGAGCCTTCCTCAACATCAACTCCGATCTCTATCATGATCGTAGAGGAGTTATCCATGGAGCTCGACGGCTCAATGTCAACATTGCCCTCGGGCGGCCGTGCTGTTTTTATGGACAGCGAACTTGTATTCGCCGTCACCACCTCCTCGAGCGTTCCTTTGATGATTGCTTTGGTGGAATAGTGCGGAATTACGTCTACAACATCCATGCCAAACTTCGTCGAGTTCCGATGGAGGAATCTCCGACAATCTACGATATACCGGAGCCCCGTCGAATCTGGACGACTTTAGGCCGCGGTCTCCAGAGCCCATCTCAGAGGTCCTTTGGAAGATCCATCCGTTCATCTACTGCTGAATTCCCATATCTACCACCCCTCCAAATTTCAGCTCGATCCAACGGTTTATACTCTGGGAACCTTCCGATGAGTGGACCAATTTTCGGATCCGTTTTCTGCGCGATTACGGATCCGACCCGAATTCATGTTTCTTTATGAACGTGATATTGGACAACCTTTTTAGAGGAATTCTCTTCTAGGGTATTGTGTGTTGTTTTTTAAACACGTGCCCGTAAATTTTTAAGCCTCCCCTGAGGTCATCTTCATCATCATGCTGATGTCAAACCAGTCCGGCAATATTGCTCCAAGGCTGCCGACCTATGCTAGACACGTCGTCACTTTGTTGAGCCGAGCTCAACTTCTTTGGATCATCATCTCAGCAAGCTGAACGAGAGTCCGGCATCGCGAAGGATAAATCATCACCAACATCGCGGCCCCACGGATTACACGGAGTGAGCATACCGGCATCGCCGCACGGTCACTTTATCAAGCCGGCATCGACCACGTCACGACCTGCATCGGCAGGGCCGCACTGTTGCTTCTTCAAGCTGGTGTCCATCACGCCGACCTATTTTTACTCAACGGCTGGCATCGAGGCTTTGACATCTCGGCTGGACTGGGGGCTTCGCCATCTCTTCATCAACCTACTCCGGAGACTTCGGCGTCACTAGCCGACCAGCTCCGTCACGCTAGTTGGACCGAGGGCTTTGCCTCGGCGAGCCAACCTTTGCCAGCATCGCCATACCGTCGCTTTATCGACCATCAGGCAATGGGTGTGTGGATCGAGTCCCAATTTTCGGATTCACCTTTTTTGGATTGCTACAACAAATAAACCAGGTGCTATTAATCCTAGTATTTTTTGCTTGTTCGGGTTCATTTTTCCCAAGGAATTATTACTCTGGTTTGTTCATCATATGTACACAGGTCTATCAAATGATGGCCGCATTAACGACAGTCACATGGTGGTTCGGTCAGTTTCCGTACATGGTCCGGCGAACGCCGCATCCGGAACTCGGACCGACCTGTGAATTCGGGCTTGGACACACCTTCACCGCGTCACGCCGACGCCCTGCATCGACATGACTTCGGCGCCAGGCCACATCTCTTTTAATAAATTATTTTTGCGAAAAGCAATTATCCTTTTTGGACCGCACTATTTTATGTGTGTAGGTGATCGACTTCGACTACGTCACGTGGTCTCTTCGGCAAGCCGACGCCGTCGTCCCAATCAGCGTAAATCGGCTCGCGTGGTCACCTTGTTGGTCGTGTTGCCATACCAACATGTTCGGTTGCCTCGGGGACTTCGGCATCACCGAGAGAGGTCTACCTCATCGAGTGTTCGACGCACAGGCCATATTTCTTTTATTACTCACTTTGCATAAATTATTGATTATGCAAAAAAAATTATTACTATTATCTCCGGTTTGCACTATTTTTTGTGCACAGGAAAATGATCCGTGTTGGGCAGTATCGTCAACTTGGCGTACTGACATACCACATCACCTCGGCTGGACGGGGGGCTTCGTCAACACTTCATTACCCCAAGCTAGGGACTTCGGCATCACTCTGTCGGCCTGCATTGACCGTGCTATGTCACCACTTCGGAGTGCCGAGCTCTTTGCTCCGCCACCATGGGACAGGCTTGGGTGATGGAACCTTGTCCCGCATCAAGTTTGGGCCACATCATCAATACCGAACACATTAACCTGCTAAGTTGCCTTCATGCTCAATGTTTTAAATTTTCAACTTGTGTTCGGTTGAACCAAGCATTATACCTTTTTGGAAAAAAGTTGCTTGTAAAGAATTTCCTTGTCCAAACTTTGTTTGTGACACACAAATTCAAATACCCCGTTTACTTGGGGGCTCCCTTGATGGAGCTTTTCCTCTTGCATATGATTATACTTGTATGGCTTCGTTCCTTGTTCGTGTATTACGCCACAATATGCACCATATTGACTTAAGCGATTTCCAAGGTGGGTTGCCTCGCTCCTGTGTTTACCCCTACGTTCCTGATTGTTTGGCTAGGGAGTAAAGGGAGCACCTCTGCGATTGTCACGATTGGGTCATCCGAGCCGGACCTCAGACTGGGTGAAGCCGAAAGCTAGCTCTCTTATAGTTTTCAATGATGGTCGGCACACAACGGAACTCATGAGTATAAAAAATCTATTGCACAAGTCTCATAGTAACAAATGAGCACCAAAGAAAGGTATTGATGAGGGTACTATTTTCTTCGAAGATGCTTCTTACACTTCGCAGTAATATAGCATAAGTTCCCTAAGCGTGCTTTGTCTGTTACAGCCTTATGGCCTGATTGCATGGTTATTGGAAACACCGTCGATATTCTCGATAGGTGGAGTACATAACACTTTTGGGTCCTTGACCGGAGAGGGAGAAGCCAATGGTCGGTTAAGACGCGTTTAAAGTTCGGGTGAACATAGATATGATATAAGTACTTCAGTACATGCAATCATTCTTTTACCCAAGTCACTTGGGGGCTCTTAAGTTTATTTGAGCCGTTTTATGATAAGTGTTTTTCTTCTTAGTCATTGCAAAGTTTTTATTATTATTGTTGTTATTATTTATCATTCCTTTTTTCTACAGAAGTATGTGGTCGCTAGCTAAGGAGCCTAATTTCTCTCTCGAAACCGCTAGAGTTTAGTTTGCTAAACTGGCCTAATGAGAAGTACTCCGCCTTCGGGATAGGAGGTTGAAGCCATAGGCTGACCCGCTTGAAGTCTTGAGATAGGATGTGTCATGTTAAAGCACGGCAGAAGCACTTTTTTTCAAAGTCCAATTTTCAGATTGACACCGAACACTTGATCTAGTTCGGACATTAAACTTTTGAATAAGTTTTTTGGCTTTTCGAGCCTATGACACTTTTAAACTATTTGTGCGTTTCCAACATTAGTCTCGCAGTCCAACGGGACACCTTTAGGGATTCGGCAAAAACATTCTCGGATATTTCTATATATGCATTGGTTTCGAATTGTGTCTTCGGTCAATAGTTGGGTTGCCCAGCTCCTGTGCTTGCCTCCTACATTCCGCTTTGTTCGGCTAGGTGTGCAAAGGGAGAACCACTGCGATTATGCTTCCAGCTCGCATGGTCAAGCACCTCAGTGGAGAAAGCTGAAAACTGACTGTCGCAATAGGCGTAAACTGGTCAGCGATCCGATGACTATGTTAAATGATGGGCCGTTCATAACATTGGCCGAAGTGTTTACGGCTTGACCTCGGATGTCGCCGAACAGTAACCGAGGGCTCATAGCTAGCTTCCCCAGTTTAAAGCTCCTATGACTAAGCAACAGTTTTAAAGCCCGCATATCTGATTGCCTCGTTTCTGCTAACACAACCGCCTTCGGGCACCGAGAGGTCGGCTAAGGGTTGCTTTGTTATTAAGGAAACACCCTACGTAGTATCTACCAAGGGGTAGAACCCGATGATGGGCCACTTTCAACTGATAAACGGTCACAATGGAGTAAAAATAATGATGTAAAGTACTTGGATACATAGAATCATTACACATAATATGTGATTTTACTCTGGATATCGATCCTTAATTCGGCCACCCGTGCCCACATCAAGGCTCGGGGGTTACTGGGCTTCGCGCTCATTATTTACAAATATTAAAGGGACACATCGATCCACTGATCTGGTGTTGCCACCCGACCAGTGTCTCGGGGGCTACTGCATTGCCTATTCAATGCAGAAAATTCAAAGGGCTCAGTGTTCGGCCTAATCGAACTATGGGAAGCGCGTCTTCGGACATCAATAAGTACCGTCTGGACCTATTTGGCATCAAGCTATATATCACGGCGACTTCTCAGGACCCTCTCTTAGGGGCCCGTTCGCCGATCACTATTATCTCTAATATATTACACTGTGTTTTTATTCCTATGTATGCTGCGAGCTACGAGTGGATCCTCAGGCCAATTTCGCGCATCGCCCTGAGTCTCAGGGGCTACTAGGAACAACGGTTTTATGCTTGCCTTCGGGTGCATCTCAGGTTTTAGACTGATACACACCTTGATGGCTACTGGATATACATCGGTAGAGAATAAACTGCACTAGTTAAAAATATTCACAATAAATCAGCCCGCGGTCGGGGTGGTGCACCACCTTGGAAGCAGTCCGGCATAAAGCTCGGGTGCTAGCAGCTAGCTCCATAGAGGGCATTTCTGGCATTAAGCTCGGCTAAACTCCTGCAACTTTTTTGGACCAAGATGATCTATGACTTCTTGGATATAGTCCGCGTTGGAGCTTGGACACAGTCCGGCGTTGGAGCTCGGATACATTTCGGCGTTGGAGCTCAGAAGAAGTCCGTCATTGGTGCTCGGCTGCAAAAGATACCTCGAATGCAGTCCGGCGTTAGAGCTCGGATGCAAGAGGACACTGCCTCCCGGGAACAACTTCAAACCCGAGGTGTGGCATAAAAATAACAAGGCATTGATAAAGGCTGGAAACTTAAAGGGGCTCCTCAGATACCCGACGTGTAAACTCATCGGATGCACTTCGGTGATCCTCAAGATCGAAGATGAGAAGATTTGTTGAACCAGTTTACAAGACCGAGGACCGAAGATGAAGAGCAGTTTGGAAGAATTGAGGAGCGTCCCTAACTTGAAGATCGTTTCAGGGGGCTACTGACGGTGTCCTGGACTAGGGGGTACTCATCACGTCGTCTCACGATCAGTTGGATTGGGCCGAGGACCCCCATGGCCGTATACTCATGGGCCAGTCCGGACAGCTGCCGCATACAAGGAAGATTCCACAAGACTTGGTGATCAAGACAATGACTCCTCCCCCACCGGCGTATTCGGCTAGGACTCTTGTTATCCTAGGTCTCTGGTGCATTATATAAACCAGGGCCAGGCTAGTCGATATATATATATAACATACAGTCATACCATATGCTAGCTTCTAGGGTTTAGCCTCTCCGATCTCGTGGTAGATCAACTCTTGTAATACCCATATCATCAAGAACAAATCAAACAGGACGTAGGGTTTTACCTCCATCAAGAGGGCCCGAACCTGGGTGAAACATCGTGTCCCCTGCCTCCTATTACCATCCGCCTTAGATGCACAGTTCGGGACCCCCTACCCGAGATCCGCCGGTTTTGACACCGACAGTACTCTTGCCGCATAGTGTCTGCTAGGGGATCATCCCTCTATCGAGCTGTAAGTGAACAAAAAGTACTTAATAGTAAAAATATCCTACATTACTTCTGAAGATAATAACCGAAGCATATATCTTTCAGTTTGGATCATAGCCCTTCTCGACAGAGTTCGTCTTCGAGGGATCTTCTTCCGAAGATGATGGAGAGCGAAACACCTCCCCCTGCCACCCCGCCTCATGAGGCGGGTGACCCTAAAGTGTCGTTGCGGAGGGTTTCTCCTGATCCGCCAAGGCCAGAGGGTAATCCTTTGGCCACGCGAAGTCCTCAGTATTCGGCTCCTAAAGAGAGCAACAGAAAGAGTCCAGAATCGTACAATGTGCGGTCGGATGCACTAAAGGATCTTCTAGAGCAAGCGACCATCTCAGAAGCGCATTGTATGCTAATGGGTACGGTGATTGAAAGGATTTCATCCGCCGAAAGCGGGTTGCATGAAGCTTTTATGAGTCTGCTGAAAGGCTTTGAGGTACGTGAAATAGTGTATGTTTTTGACAGTACCGCACACGTTAGGTGTGCCCTATGTAGATAGTAGCCCCTGAGGCTCTGGTTGTCGTCGAGAATGGCGGTAGACAGAGGATCATAGTCCCAGGTAATAATCAGGCTACCTTCATGTGCAGGTGGCTGAAGGTCCGGTGGCTAGCCAGACTAATGAGTTTGCCGAGCTGAAGCGCCAATTTGATGCTGCAGATGTCGACATCGTGCTTGTCAACAAGCGGCTCGACGAGCCACAGGGTATGTGATTTCTCCGGTAATCAACACATAGTAAGAGGAGCATGATGCCAGTATCTTTAATATGTTGTGACTGTAGATGGAGCTGCCGCCGTGGAGACCCTTCGGGCGGAACTTGCCCGAGCGAAGGAACAAGCCAGGAATAGTGATGCGGCCGCTCTAAAGGCGGTCGAAGAGCTGAGGGCCGAATAGGCTGTGCATTGCCAAAGCAAGGAAAAAATAGCGAAGATGGCCGTTGAGTTGAAAGATGCCGCTGACCGTTACCAGCTTCTTGAAAAAGCAGACCGGGCAAAGGCGACGGACCTAGAGAAGGCCATGGTAGTAGCCAAGGAAGCCTGCTCCAAAATCAGAGCGGCGAAGGAGGAGCTGCGTCAAGCTGGGGATATCGCGGCTGGGAAGCCCTTTTTGTTGCGGACCAAGTTCAGATATCCGAAGTATGCCCCTCTTGATCAACTATGGAGTTGTGCAGACGCATACGTGGATTTGGCAGCAAGTGGTGCTGATGCGTCCGAGTACTTCAAGGATCAAAAAGATCGTGAAGTGGAAAAGCTGTTCTGGTTACAGTTCCATGCTCCAGTGCGTTCGCTGCTGTTGAATGAGCGAATGGCCGAGTGGGCCGGTCTCCATAGGTTGTCCGGACTTGCCGTGAGGTCTGTTGTGGATCATCTGTGGCCGGAAGGGCCAAGGCCGAATAGTTACTTTAGTTTAGTGCAACAATTCCTTGGTGTTGTGCCGCACGTCGACGCTATGATGAGGTCGGCGTGCATAGAGGTTGCACGGATGCCACTTGCCCATATCAAGACATACTGGGCAGAGATGGAGGCCACCACTATTGCAACACAGGGTTCGTCCGTGGGCCGAGTAGCTGCCGAGCACTACTTTGAAGAAGTCCTTGAAGGCGCTCATTCGATAGAGGCTCAGTGCTCGAAGAATATTATGTTCTAGTGACATGTATTCCCATTGTAAAAACAATGTTTTATTGAATTATAAAGGCTGTGTTTATACTTTTGCGTGAAAGTATTATGATACCTCCTGTGCGGCCGTTTATGTATATATGAATACCACCTGAAAGTTTGCAGTCGTCGGCTTCAGCCCCCACGCATATAATGCGGGGGTGTTCGCAAAAAAATGTGTATTCACACTTGATCCAACGTCTTGGTCCATAAAGGAGGTGGTAGCGCAGCGAACGAGGCAATCGGACTATATCGCTTTAACATTTTCAGTTAGCCATAGGAGTTTGATGGTGGGACTACTATATAGCCCCTGGTACTTCCGCGCTCGTCCGAATACGGGGCGCGTACGTACATGACAGGGAAATGGCCCTTCGTTAATGCGGAGGAATCCCAAAGATTCCGCTAGGTCATCGAGTGGTTGACCAGTCTCGCGCTTTATCATGACAGTCAGTTTTCGGCTTTCTCTACTGAGGTGCTCATCCAGATGAACCAGGGCACAATCGCAGTAGTTCTGTTGGTGCCGCCTTAGACGATAGAGCGGAACGTAAGGTAGAAAAACACGGGAGCCGGGCAAACCCAACATTTTTTTTCGACTTGAACTGTAGGTGAAAAAAACCCACAGCATATCAAAACTTTATTAAAAGGGAGAGCAAGAACAAGTACAAAGGGGGATTACAAGAGGTAATCAAGCTATTCTAGGGCAGAAAGAAGTTTGACCAAAGACATGATTCGGAGATGATGCATATAAGGCCAAACTCGCGACGCCGAACACTCCCTAAGGTATTCGGTCTTTATAACATATGACGGGCTGAACAATGCCCTTAATAATAAACCCCGAGTCTCCAGGTACGTGCAATATCCTGACGTGGCCACATGCCAATAATGTTAGCATCCTTCTCGATTGTATTGAGTATCCGGAGGATGTGAATCAACAAGAGACAGTAAAAAAGGTTTACGCAGGGTCTTAATTTGAAAAGAAACCTTTGAGCGGGTCCCTGCTGCACGTCTGCGCCCGTGTCTTCGTTGTGCCGTGTCCTGGACGGGATAGCACGATTGTCATCTGTAAAAGAGAAGAACTTAGGTGAAAGTTGCCATGCCAGAAAGTTGGTTATTATCAATAAGCCATTAAAATTCAAGATAAGTCAAGTTGAGCTGAACTAGCCCTGATTACATGCGGGAAGCCCCTAGTACCATCTATGAGGGTTTAACCATCAAACCAATCTCATGTATATGTAGTGATGCGCCGGATTCGTCTAACCGTGTCTGTGGTCTTTAAGATCTGTCATTTATTCTGGTTGGTGAGACCGTCTAGTGTTCGGTTGTGAAAGCCTCCGCACGTTCTTCCACGTGTAGAGAATGCTCAATATTTCCATTAACTGTGATGGTGCCACGTGGATCGGGCATCTTAAGCTTGAGAGAAGCGTAATGCGGTACTGCATTAAAACGAGCGAATGCCGCTCTTCCGAGTAGTGCTTGATAGCCACTTCGGAATGGAACGATGTAGAAAGTTAACTTTTTGCTTCGGAAGTTGTCGGAAGAACCGAATACAACTTGTAGTAATAGAGAGCCCGTGCAGCGGGCCTCTAGGCCTGATATTACTCCCTTGAAGGTAGTATTACTGCGGCTGATTTTTGTCGGGTCTATCCCCATTTTGCAGACAGTGTCCTGATATATCAGATTTAGACCACTACCACCGTCCGTAAGGACTCGTGTGAGATGGTATCCATTTATTATTGGGTCTAACACCAAGGCAGCCAATCCTTCATGTCGGATGCTTGTCGGTTGATCCTTGCGATCAAAAGTGATCGGGTAGGCCAACCAGGGGGTGAACTTGGGGGTGACGGGCTCTACGGCGCGTATGTCTCGTAGTGCATGTTTGCTTCTCCTCTTCGTCACATGGATCATGTTTACTGTTTTAACCTCTGATGGGAATTTTTTCTATCCTCCAGTGCTTTGCTGGCGAGGTTCGTCCTCGTCTTCGCTTGGTGTCTCCCCCCCCTTGTGTTCTGCGTTTAGCTTACTGGCCTGCTTGAAGACCTAGCATTCTCTATGGGTGTGATTTGCAGGTTTATCGGGGGTGCCATGAATCTGACATCGTTTGTCTAGAATCTTGTTTAGGCTAGACGGTCCATCTCTGCTGCCTTTGAAAGGCTTTTTCCGCTGACCTGGTCGAGAGCCCCTGAATCCGGCGTTTACCGCCATATTATCTGAGTTGTCTTCTTTATTGCGATGCTTGCTTTTACTGCGTCGTGGTTTTCCATTGCCATCCCTGACTTCGGATGTGCTTGGGTCGCTGGTGCTACTATGGGCTAACCAACTATCTTCGCCCGCACAAAAGTGGGTCGTGAGGCTTGTCAGGGCTGCCATTGTTCTTGGTTTTTCTTGGCCGAGGTGTATGGCAAGCCATTCGTCTCGGACGCTATGTTTGAAAGCTGCTAAGGCTTCGGTGTCTGAACAGTCGATGATTTGGTTCTTCTTAGTGAGAAACCTGTTCCAAAGCTTTCGGGCTGACTCTCCCAGCTGTTGAATTATATGACTTAAATCGTCTGCATCCGGAGGTCGGACATAGGTCCCTTGAAAATTAGCTCGAAAAGCGTCCTCGATCTCCTCCCAACTTCCAATTGAGTTTTGGGGAGACTTTTCAGCCAGTGCCGAGCTGGTCCTTTAAGCTTGAGGGGCAAGTACTTGATGGCATGGAGATCATCTCTGTGAGCCATATGGATATGGAGGATAAAGTCCTCAATCCAGACCCCAGGGTCTATGGTCCAGTCGTACGCCTCTATGTTCACTGGTTTGAATTCTTCTGGTAATTCGTGGTCCAGCACCTCATCGATGAAACATAGGGGGTGTGCGGCACCCCTGTATTTGGATGTATCATGGCGTTCAGACGGTTGTAGTATTCGGTTTTGATTTTGTGCCAGAGCGCGCTTCCTAGATCCATAGATGGATCTTCTCATATTGGTGGTTTGGTGCAAGTCTTCACGTAGATCATGTGTTGACTTATGTGTGGCCTTGTTAGCCGCTCTATCACGGTCACAAGGTGGTTGATCGGGCCGGTTGGCCGTTTTTTTCCGGCTGTATGGGCTCTAAGGCCTCATCATCGAATTCGGGTAATAGCTTGCGCTTTTAATAGCTCTTTGTGTGGTAACCTCCACCATACTTTTCTTCGTTGTCGAGCACTTTGTTCCACCTGCTGTTGAGCGTATTTTGTTCAGCCTTAAGGCTTTACTTCTGCTTCTTGAGACTCCTCGCTGTGGCAATAAGCCTTCTGCGGAGGTACTCTTGCTCCAACTGCGTTTCCGAGATGATGTGTGCATCTTCGTCCGGACTGTTTTCCTCCCAGAGGGGGTTTGATGAGGTTTATCCTCGGCGTCGTCGTGTTCGTGCATCGGATCCATACTATGTTCGCCGTTTGCAGCTTCATCGTGCTTTGTTGCCGGGGCAATGTGGTCGTCATTTCCTTTGGAGTCGACTGGAGTGTCATTTTCTCTTGCGCTGTTATCGCTGTTTTTGTTGAGGCAGGATTTGGAGCAGCGCCTACGTCAACGCTTTGTTTGCTTCTTGGAGGGGTCATCCTTCACTGCCTCATCCCGTTCCTCGTCATCGTTTTCTTTGGGTGTATCAACCATGTATATGTCATGTGATGAAGTGGCTGTCCGGTGCCCAGTGGGCACCGGTTCCTATTCCTCTCCTGCATCGTCGTCCATGCTGTCGTTGTTTGCGGAGTCGAAATCGAGCATGTCGGTTAAATCATCGACAGAGGCTACTAAGTGGGTGGTGGGTGGGCAGCGAATTTCTTCGTCGTCCACATCCCATTCTAGCAGGACATAGTTCGGCCAGGGATCTCCTGACAAGGAGAGAGACCTTAATGAATTTAGCACGTCGGCGAAAGGTGAGTGCTAAAAGATATCAACAGAGGTGAACTCCATGATCGGCGCCCAATCTGATTTGATAGGCATGGACGCAGGCGGCTTGGAGCCCGTGGACGGGGATGAATCCAATGGTTCAGCAACACGGCTCTCGTAAGGGGTGAAGTCAGTATCCGGCTCCATCGCCACTGAGAGTGCGGCATCCGTGGCGGGGTCTAACCTTCCATCCTCGGATGGTGCAATTTGCTCCAGATTGAAGGCCGGAGTAGTTGTAGGTGTGATCTCGCGATCACTGTCCGACAGCAGAGCTAAATCATGCTCGTCGTGATCATGCGGTGCACCTGACACGGGCTCAAATCCGTCGAAGATCAAGTCTCCGCGGATGTCGGAAGTGTAGTTTAGGTTTCCGAACCTGACCTAATGGCCAGGGGCGTAGCTCTCGATCTGCTCCAGATGGCCAAGCGATTTTGCCCACAATGCGAAGCTGCCGAATACGAAGATCTGTCCAGGGAGGAAAACCTCACCCTGGACCGCATCGTTACCGATGATCGAAGGGGCCATTGAGCCTTACGATGACAGCACAGTGGAACTCTCAATGGAAGCACCAATGTCGGTGTCAAAACCGGCGGATCTCGGGTAGGGGGTCCCAAACTGTGCGTCTAAGGCGGATGGTAACAGGAGGCAGGGGACACGATATTTACCCAGGTTCAGGCCCTCTTGATGGAGGTAATACCCTACGTCCTGCTTGATTGATCTTGATGATATGAGTATTACAAGAGTTGATCTACCACGAGAACATAGAGGCTAAACCCTAGAAGATAGCCTATGGTGTGATTGTTTGTTGCCCTACGGACTAAACCCTCCAGTTTATATAGACACCGGAGGGGGCTAGGGTTACATAGAGTCGATTACAAGGGAGGAGATCTACATATCCGTATTGCCAAGCTTGCCTTCCACGCCAAGGAAAGTCCCATCCGGACACGGGAAGAAGTCTTCAATCTTGTATCTTCATAGTCCAAAAATCCGGCCAAAGGATATAGTCCGGCTGTCCGGAGACCCCCTAATCCAGGACTCCCACAACCGATCAATGAGTTCCTCCACCACGTCATCATTCAGATCGGGGCAAGAATAACAGGGTCGTTTCTGGTCTGATCCCTCCATGGAGAATATGATCAAACAATGGTAGAAGGAAGGTTGAAGGAAAATGGAGGAGGGAGGAAGAGCGTGCGACAGTAGTTCCAAATCAAGAGGGGAAGGCGATGAGTCGGCGGACGGCTCCCACGGTACACGAAAAGGAGCCCCGGCCTACATAGACATACATTCATAAATTGTACAAAAGGACTAGCCGTCCTCTCACAGACATGTGGGAACGGGACCACATGTCAAAGAAGAGGCTAGTGGGGAGTGGACGGTTGCCACAGAGGTCACACACTGACAACAAGGCCATCCTATCAGACCTAGCCCCCGCACGGGATGGCTTCTGTCCCCCACACGAGTGAAGCCACTTGGCACCCCCACACGATTGGTCCGCCACGCTGCTAGGCCAACTCCAGCGTGTGTAGCTCGGACGCGCGCTCGCTCAACCCACTTTCCCTCGACGCCCAGGAGCTACCCAACCACGGCTACGTGTTTTGTGCACTCGGCGGCCGTATTTGGAGCGGATCTGGTCGGGCTTGAGCTTGCCAGGTTGTGTGAGGCCGCGTCGCGCCATGGACTGGCCGGGCACCGGGCCGGAAGGCCCCGGCAAGGCCGCAAGGCCTAATGCGGGTACTAACTCCTCCTCTAGCCGCTCGGATCTATATCGTCGGCGGTCCGCCGACAGATACATGAATGGCGGTCGGCCGGGCTCAGTGCTGACCCAAAAGCTCGTCAGCGCATGGTTTCCACTCATTACGTGTGACGACTACCCAAAGAAGGACATGCGCCACGTGTCTACAATGCCGGAACATCCCGGACGGGTATTCTTCAAGTGCTCAACCGATGGGGTATGTGCTACTTTAGCTTTAGTTACGCTCTTGGATTAGACTTGTTTTGCTAAGTTAAAACTTTATTGTGTAGAATGGATGCAAGTTTTGGTATTGGGAAGAAGAGTACATCGACATATTGATAGAGCGCAATTTAGTAGATGTTGTAGCACTTTTAGCTAGCATAGAGGCTAGAGATGAGACTAGTGCACTCGTTGATAGAATAGAGACTACACATGAGACTAGATGCGAGGAAGCAACGTCTACTTCTTTACACTCGAAGAAGAAAGAAGCACGCAAGATCGAGCCTCCGCAGGTCAACAATGAATGCATCGAGAAGGCACTAATCCAACTTACAAGAGTAGTTATGGAAGTTGGATATCTTCTAAAATGTATTCTTGTGGTTCTTGTTTTCTTTGGTCTTGCTTTTCTAGTCAAATTTTGGTGATGTATTTCCATGTACCAAAAATCAATGATGAAAAAAAGATATGTGTTTGCAAATAAAAATGTACGTGGCCGGGATGCGTCCGTGCTATGGGCACACGGCCAACGCATCCGAGAAATGGCCCGGACATGACTCCATTGCCCTACCCAAACAGACATAATCTGGGAAAAACGGAGGTCCGCTTGGGGTCGTGCGTTGGAGTTGGCCTTCAAGTGGGACTACAGTTGAGGAAACCGACTATCGGCAAACCCCCACCTCGCCCGATGCGCGATGGCTGAGTTAGAGAAACGACAAGGTTGAAGAGATAGCTATAGCACAGACTCCAAGAAATATGGTGTCAGATGGAAGTCATGCTGGTGGCGTGTGCCGTACTCCTGGACGTGAATGCTTGTTCTGTCCCATGCCACCCTACCACCCCTATATAGTAGTAGTATCGAGGCGCTGGTTACGTACAGGGAACACATTAACATATGGCCCACCTCACACTATGGCCAAATTTCCTCGAGTCTATGCTAGGTTAAAAAGTGTTCTTTGTGAGGGTGGGTGGCTGGTCTCAAGTTTAAAACTTGTTGTATTACGTATGTAGATGTAGAGATAATGCAGCATGTGAAGCTAGCACAAATAGTGTACTATTGTTGATTGTCCTCATCCGATAACCTGTTGCAATGCACGTACAATTATGTATTCGAAAAATATATTTTTGCCTCGTCGCAGCACCCACTTAGAAAAGCGACCCGAAAGCCATTCATAAATGTAGTAAGTTTACCACAGGCATATCATTTTATTACATAAAACAGGTCATCAACCCACAACGACAACGAGGATACATTATAAATACTAAAGTTTTCATCACACAACAAATAACAAGAAATGAAATGAACTTCAACTCAACCAATCCTCGGCGTTGGAAATGCTTCCTTTGAACCACAAGTGATTCTCTGGGAAGGGCCAGCTACTGTCAACTCGAGACCAACGCAGGACTGATCATCCAGGCTGAAGCGGCATATATCAGGACCAGGGTAGGGAACCACCGCAATGTCCAAGGTATAGATACAGTTGCTTCTCATAAATGGTAGTAACGTTGTGTCAACAGTAGCTGGATCGCCTTTCACCATCATTGGATAGTTTTGTCCAAGGAAGAGCGAGTTTTCTCCAACACTATCAATACTGTACCAGGGAGAAGATGTTGGCGCTAGCACACTAGTATCCATCTCGAATACCCTGCAACGGGTGTTGGAATTGGTCCGGAGAGGGCAACCATGGGATACAACATGTGCCCCCTCAGTAGTAACAATCTCTTTGCACTCTATACAGACAAGAAGACGTGATCCATACGAATTAGTTGCCAGGCGCCATTGAGTATATAAGTTCTGCTCGTCCTAATGCTCGTGATCATCGTGATCTCCCCCTTGGTTATAAAAACTTTCAAGTATAGGTGGTGGAATGTTCACATGACCTTGGAAACACAAGAAGGTTAATTAGTGAAGGAAACTTGCTAACCCGCATGCATGTGGATGAAACAATTATAATTACGGTGGAAGACAAATGTATCGAAACTACGAGGATCCCATGCAAAAACAGTGCCACGAATGGTTGCAGCAAACACAAGATCCTCGTATTCAATTGCATCACAGTACTCATCTGTGTATAGAAACTGATTTTTGAGCAATACCATGGACGAACCATGGAATCAGTAACGACGGCAACAAGCTTGTCGAAGATAGCAACAACTTCATAATTGTCGTAATTCCAAGAGCGGTTGGGAACTCGACAAATTGCTATCTTCCGTAGACGACAGCCACAATGATCGTATTTGAACGTACGTAGATCATCTGTGTGCTCAACCTCATGGCACTCTGAGATTTTTGGAAGTGGAATCCGGTGACGAGTGTACACATTTACAAGTTCCCACTCGCAATTGTACCCAATATAAACAACCCAATCTCCATTTGCGCCAGCCCAGGCCTTACCCTTAAGCGATGGATCTTGACATCACACGTATCGTTATCAAGAAGCATCAACTTGCACAAGGCAAGGCCTTCGTCGTCCGCGCCCATGCGAACATGGTTATAGCGAAGAAGATAAGGGAGATCAAACCGCTCCTGGACCCTTAGGTTCCTTGTAATGATGTTATAAGTTGAGTCGAGAATGGTCTTGAACGAACCTGCCATGCTAGCCGAGGTGATGATGTCGCGCCGATCAATGAGTTCCTCCACCACGTCATCTTTCAGATCGGGGCAAGAATAACGCGGTTTTTTCTGGCTTGTTCCCTGTATGGAGAAGACGATCGAACAATGGCAGAAGGAAGGGTGAAGGCAAATGGAGGAGGGAGGAACAGCATGCGACAGTAGTTCCAAATCGAGAGGGGAAGGCGAAGAGGCAGTGGATGACTGCCACGGTACACGAGGTGCCCCGGCCTACATAGACGTCCGTTCGAAAATAGTAGAAAAGGAGTCACCGTCGTCTCACTGACATGTTGGAACGGGACCACGTTTCAACGAAACATGGTGTGTCGTTTCTCGTGCAAAATGCAATCTGGCCGCATTGGCCCGAAGTGCCGAATTACTTCTTGACTTTATTTTTTTAATGGCGTGTCGTTCATTTTTGAAGCACGTCTAACTGGTACTGTATGCAGAGAAAATATAAAGTACTTTACCACTACTCCACCTCTAGTACTAGTAGTATAAAAAGATATATAGGCTGGAGCTTCAGCGCTTTCTTGCTAAGGGCTTCCCACTTGCTTCTCACACTATCACCCTCTCTCTAGATCTAAAAAACACGGCCTCTCTCTCTCCTCCCCGGTGGTCACAGATCCGCCAGGGAAGAAAAGGACGTGCAACGTTGATGCACTCCTCGTTGGCGAGCGAGGTCACGCACCGACGACAAGGCCATCCTCTCAGACCTAGCTCCCACGCAGGATGGCCTCCGTCCACAAGCTCATTGTCATAGTGTGTGCGGAGGAAGACGACCACGAGTGAAGCCACTTCTCGCCGACCCTTAGGTATGCTACCTCTTTTCGAACCATACCCTTGTTCTATTGCCCCATCTCCAACGTTGCTGCATGTGGATCTTTTTCCACTCCACCATCTTCCCAATTTGCTATCCTCTGCTCCGCTGGTCACACAGATGAAAACCTTAATTTGCACTATTGAAGGAAACCCTACTTCATGTAGACTAATCCATGTCTGGGTTGAATAAGAAAAGGAAGGGAGACTGTGATGTCCAAGAGAGTAGGCATCGAACCCACATCTAGGTTGAAAAGGGGAAAATCAGTAGCTAAGGAACGAGTTTTGTGTCTCTTGGTTGAAGAAGGGTAGAAAGGCATGACAACCCAATAGAGAATGACCAGGTCGATCGATTTGTTGTTCTCACATAGGAAAAAGGTGGCTGAAGAGAACAAAAATGGGACGTAATCCACATATGCTGCATGGATATTTGTTGCTCTGGGCAACCATACATCCCTCACCACTGTATGCGTCCGTGGAGGTACATCGTACTGGTGCGCCCACTGTCTGAATGGGCCTCCCATGCTCTTATTGCCACTTTTTTTCTGTTAGTATAACGCCAGTAGTCAAGTCAAGCAATGCTACTGCTAAAGTGATGCCACATTTAACTAATGCCACACTCAGGCTAATACCACCAATATATTTAAGCAATTCCATTTAATGTCACTGGATTATTTCAGGGTTAGCTATTGATTGTGGATGTATTGACGATTTTTCAGCGAAGGCATTCTAATGTTGTTGCACAGCCAGTATACCAATGATGAATCTTGTTACTACCTTCAGATTTGTGCACTGTTAATGCTTATAGATTACATACCTCACTTTCATGAGATAAGTCAATTTTTTTGTATGTGTCAAGAGGAAAGGTCAAGAGTGGGCACCTCCTCCTCCGACTATTCTCTTGATTCGTTCGATCAAGTTTTTATGTTTGATCGATTATCAAGATTAGGATAGCAATTTTTAGGTCCCCTCGAGTTCGAAATGATATTTACCTTGAAGGTACATGGTTTGCAATTTTTTTATGCTGTCATTAGTTACGTTCAGACTTTTGTATTTGGTTTAATGCGCATGCACAGCTAGTATAGCAATGCTGAAACTTGTTACCTTTACGTTTTGTATTGTTAATTTTATAGAAATCTTCCCGTGCTAGAGTTTATTGAAATCTATTCAGTAAAACCATTGTACTATACCCTGTAATAAAATTACTACTCTAATGTTGCACTAGCCACTAGATTAGTGTATATTTGTACTATTCGAATGGTGTTCCATTAGCGTATAGACATAAATAAAGTGTGGCAAGCTTTCCCAGATATGTGCTGAAGAAAACTACCTGTTTTTCTAAATACTAGACGTTTGGGTACTTTAAATTGAACTGATAAAATGTCTTACATTAGGGAACAGAGTGTTTAGAGTTCACTCAAATTATCCCGGTAAAGCTAGTCACACCTTTGTTAAAATTAATGATCATTATGTTATCGGAGGAGGTCTGTATGTTTGTCTCTAATGCCTGCTGACTACATACCTGACATCATGATGTAATGTTAAGTCATTTCCTTTGTACAGTGTCACTGAATTGTCAAGACGGTGATGTCATTTTATTTTAGTTGAACTGCACAAAATATGCTTAAAAGAAGAGGAAAGGTCAGGAATCGATTATTATTTCAGAAAGAACTATATCTACCTTCCTGACATCAGTTGTTGTTGCCTTATTTATTCCTTCAAACAGGTGGTTAGAAACAGTATTGCTACCTTTTCCCATTAAGAAATTGGAATGCTCATATTTGTGAGTCTATGCTTCAACTAGTGCCACTTTTATAGTAATCACACTTTCAATATCTATGCAAACAGGGATGCTCGATTTGAGTGGAACTGCACAAAAAGTCCAAATGGCCCAACATTAGGAGCATGTTTTCTTCCAAACCTTTATATCCAATTGGTGGCACTATGAGCTGTTCATTACGAAGGTACATGGTTTGCTACTATCTTGCTACTCTTTTTGTACTGTCATTAGATAGTAATACTAGTGGTTTGCATGTAAATTTATTGGCAGGGTGGACCTACATTGGAGGTGCAGGATAGGATTCAATGATTGGATGCTCAATTTCGGTTGTATCGATTTCACCTCTTCCATCACTACGAACATGGATATCCTTGGTCTGATGAAGAATAGGCGCTATATTTCTGCTCTGAACCAGCAAATCAATTCAGTATGAAATTGTCCAGGGAAAATTATGACTATATCAAATTGTCCATTGCAAAACATGGCAGATGCTAAGGGGAAGAGATGTGTTTAAACCGAAAATACAAGGTGGGGTATATGTTTACTGGCTGCTTGATATTTGTGCAGAGAGAGATGTCTGCCCGTTGCTACTTGGCAAACAAACAAAGTGACCACAATTTTGGTTGAACTACACAAGAGAATAGTATAGTCACTGCATGCAGTGACATTTGAAAATAGACATAGAAAGATTGGATAGTCACTTCATGGACTATAGAAAAGTAGTACTATACTATTTATTGGCCAACACTAGGTGCTTCATTGCTTTGGTCTGATTATACAATGGACATCATTTTGCCAAACTTAAAGTTTGTATTCCGAAAATAGTCTCGCCGTGTGATCGAGAGAAGACCAAATCATATTGCGGTGGATGTTCCTCCATCATGTGTGGTTCATTCTCATGCTTCCATCTGTTGGTGAAACCACTTACGTTTGCAAGAGGAATGGTAGACTTCACAAAAAAATTTGTCTTTCAGTCTGTACTGAATGTTGGCCAACAGAAGCATCCATATTAGTATGAAGAACAAATGTTTTTCTAGATCTTTGCTTTTGGAGCTACATATTTGTATATGATCTGTGAATCATTGAGATGCATTAACATGTTGATCTTATGTATGGGAATCATACTAGTTGGTTTTGAATTTGGGCTACTAATGTGAACATATTACAATGCCTGGCCTGTGAGTCTTGTGTGAACATTTCGAACGGATCGACTCTTACTGCTGTGCACAACATGATCCGCATTTCTGTGTTCTCAGTGTTTACAAGTTACTAATAGTTCCTTATTTCTGTTCGCTCAGTGCTTACAAGTTACTGATTGATCACTAGCTAGCCTAGTAATGCGCTCCTGGCAGTTTTAGTTGCGACGCAAGATCCGAAGTGGCAGTTTTTTGAATAAAAATGCCTACTGTCGGTGTCAAAACCAGCGGATCTCGGGTAGGGGGTCCCGAACTGTGCGTCTAGATCGGATGGTAACAGGAGGCAGGGGACATGATGTTTTACCCTGGTTCGGGCCCTCTTGATGGAGGTAAAACCCTACGTCCTGCTTGATTAATATTGATGATATGGGTAGTACAAGAGTAGATCTACCATGAGATCAGAGAGGCTAAACCCTAGAAGCTAGCCTATGGTATGATTGTTGTTCGTCCTACGGACTAAAACTCTCCGGTTTATATAGACATCGGAGAGGGATAGGGTTACACAGAGTCGGTTACAATGGTAGGAGATCTACATATCCGTATCGCCAAGCTTGCCTTCCACGCCAAGGAAAGTCCCTTCCGGACACGGGACAAAGTCTTCAATCTTGTATCTTCATAGTCCAGGAGTCCGACCGAAGGTATAGTTCGGCTATCCGAACACCCCCTAATCCAGGACCCCCTTAGTAGCCCCTGAACCAGGCTTCAATGACGACGAGTCCGGCGCGCAGATTGTCTTCGGCATTGCAAGGCGGGTTCCTCATCCAAGTACTTGATAGAAGATTTTGAACACAAAGGTAGTGTCCGGCTCTGCAAAATAAGTTTCCACATATTGCCATAGAGAGAATAATCATTTACACAAATCTAATCTGCTGACGTATTCCGTAGCGTGACATCACACCACGGCCAAGTCTTTATTCGAATCGTTTTACTTTCCCACCTCAGCATGTTTAGCGAGGCGGTTTCCTTGGCACGTCTTGTTAAAGCAGAGATCTTGTCCCCTTATTCCGGGATTCTCATCAATACGGGTGTGGGTAACCCAACCGCGCCATTGACTATGGCGCTTGGGAGATAAGCGAGTTTTACCAGGCTGGTGGGGGCGCATAGTCGCGTCTGCCCATATAAGGGGATAAGGATCCACCTTTTCATCCACGCCTTCTTCCTCCTTTACCTATCCATTTCCGTGCACTCGAGCTCCAGCGCCCAAGTCCGCACACCCCACCTCAACCTTCTCCAGCCATGTCCGGAGCGGGAGGCAAGTGGATGGTCTCCTCCATCACGGAGGGACACATCAAAAGACTGAGGAAGGCCGGATACTTGTCTAACGACATTGCGCACCGGCTTCCCGAAGAGGGGCAGCTCATCCCCACCCCTAGGCCCCTTGAGAGGGTGGTGTTCCTCCCCCATTTCCTCCGCGGACTGGGCTTCCCTCTCCACCCATTTGTCCGGGGCTCATGTTCTACTATGGCCTGTATTTCCATGTTCTGGCCCCGAATTTGTCCACAACATCTCGGAGTTTATCATCTGTGTGAGGCTTTCTTCCGCATCAGCCCCCATTTCGGCCTATGGCTCAAGACTTTCAATGTCAAGCCGAAGGTGGTGCGTGGCACCCAAGCGGAGTGCGGAGGCGCCATGGTGGGCAAGATGCCCAACGTCCTATGGTTCGAGGGCTCCTTCGTGGAGTCCCTAAAGGGGTGGCAGTCAGGGTGGTTTTACATCACCGAGCCGCGCGACCCTGAATGGGTCGCAGCCCCCGAGTTTCAATCCGGACCCCCTACGCGGCTTGCCTCCTGGAAAGAGACGGGTCTATCGTGGGGTAAAAAACGAGAGCTGACCGGACTCCAAACATGCATCCAAACCCTAGTGGATAGGAATCTCAAACTTGTCAACGTAGTCCAGGTTATGCTCATCCGTCGGATCCTCCCTTGTCAACAACGGGCTTTCAACCTATGGGAGTTCGACCCGGCACGACACCGAACTCTGAGCAGGCTCTTCGACACGACGTATGAAGATGCCTGGAAGGTGCTTTTCAAGGGCGCCGAGGCCCCCGCATCCGCTACCGAGGATCGCGGATTCAGCACGCAGCGTCACGCTTGTGCGGTAAGCTGTTTTCACCTTTTACACGGTATTAGTTTTTCATAGTTTGACTCCATGCGGGGTCTAATTTCCCTTACCTTTGATAGGATTGGTAGGAGACATCTGGACAGATCAACTGTCCGGCTCCTGTGCCCGAAGGCCCAGCGGACGCTCGCTTGGCGAAGCTGCTGGTTCGGGCACCTTACGTGGTGCTGGAGAAGAAGGCCAAGAAGAAGGCCACGGGGACTCGAAAGAGTGCCCGGCGCCAGGAGGTGTCGGATTCACCATCCGAAGACTCCAAGGCGCGCTCCTCCCCTGAAGACGAGGAGGAGGAAGAAGAGACCTCTCCCCCCCAGCAGGGGGAGGGAAGAAAAGGAAGGCCGCCCCAGCTGGGGAGGCCGAAGGGTCCAAGAGGGGGAAGACCCCTCCTCCGGACTACTCCACCAACACCGACGACGGCGAAGAGGAGTGGTCGCACAGGGCCAAGCCCCTGGCGAGATCGTAAGTATCCGGATACCCGAGTGATTCATAGTATTCCCCCATTACACAGCTTTTCCTTACGTCGAACATGATTGTGCAGTCCGCCCAAGGTCGGGCTCGACGAGTCGTCGAGCGGCTCCCTGGATTCGTCGGATGTGAATTCGCTTCGGACGGCTTGCTCCCCCACCCTACGGACGGCACCGAGGTGGCGTCCCAACAGGTTCGGAGCCAGGAGGAGGTGGTCCTGGAGGAGCCGCAAGGCAACCTCCCAGACTTCAGGCGTAAAGGGGATAGAACCCCCAAGGGCTCCAAGTCCGGCCTTGAGCCGGACACCGCGTCGGAACCTTCAACAGTTCCTGACTCCGGTAGCCAGCCTACCGAGCCGGTGACCTCCGTCCAACCGGAGGCACCGGACAATTTGCTGGAGATGCTTAACGGCGCCTCCATAGACGAGGGGCACCGTACTATTATGAGTGCGGTGATCTAGAAGGTTCAGGCCGCCAAGAGCGGACTGACTAAAGCCTGTGCCAGCCTTCTAACAGGCTTTGAGGTAAGTAAAGAATATGTAAAAATATTATCGCATAGACAGTAGCCCATGATGCTCTGTTCGGCGTTCAGAAAGAAAAGCCGAATAGAGGATCTAATAATCGCGGGAGTCTAACATAATCAAGTCAATATGCGTACGCAGGCTTCGCTGCTGGCCTCTGCTGCACTGACTGCGGAGGTGGATACGCTGTAGCAGAACCTTAAGCGGTCCGAGCAAGAGCTCGTCCTAGCCAAGCAGCAGCTCGAGGAGAAGGATGGTAAGAAATATGTGAAAGGTGCAATTGCAAAAAGTGACAGGATTAACGCGGCTATTGTAGGGGCCACAACTGAGGTGGCGACCCTTAAGCAAGCACTGTCCGAGGCTGAAAAGAGGGCGGCCACAGAGCGCACCGAGCGGGGGAAGCATGAGACGCAGGTTGGCGAGGTGCGGCAAGAGCTCCAGGCTCTCATGAAAAAACATGAGAGTTTGGAGCTTGACTCGAAGACGCGAGAGTTTGAGCTCGTGGCGGCCATTGAAGATGCCAAGTCTGCCAAGGCCGAAGCCCAGAAGGCCCTCCAGGAGGTTGAGGCAGTAAAAAAGATAGCGGCGGGTAAGGCATTCTTTACGCAAAGCAAGCACGTAAAAGTGAATTACTTGTCACTTACCCGAATCCGGAGCTCTCCAGGAGCATTCGCAGACTTGCCCCGTAGCGTGTCGGATGCCGCCACCTTCTACCGCACCGAGGAGGGAAGCTCGACGGAGAAGGTGTTCTGGTCTCAGTATGCTGAGGCCGAACACCCGGTGCCCTTAAGAGACCAGCTGAAACAGCTGGTCGAGCTCCATAAGGTGGCCGAACAGGCCATGAAGGGCCTCATAGTCCGGCTGTGGCCTGGAGAGGCCATGCCTAGGAGCTACTTCGGGCTGGTGAGGCGGCTGGTGGAGGCCTCTCCAAGGCTCGAAGTCATCAAGCGCTCCTTATGCATCGAGGGTGCCCGTAGGGCACTTTCCCGTGCGAAGGTGCATTGGGGCAAGCTGGATGCTGAGAAGCTTGTGAAGGACGGGCCACCGCCAGGCAAGGAGCATCACAAGCCTGAGATGTATTATGAGGGCGGTCTGAAGGGTGCCCGCCTTGTGGCGTATGAATGTTCCATGAATGTAATTTTTCAGTGAACTCGCTCGTTTTGTCCTATCCGCTAAAAACTTGTTCATGTGCGCTAAGCAATGCTTTTTGAATTTAAAATATTACCTTTTGTGCGGCCGTTTATCAAATTTGAGAGATGGCGAGTCGTCGGCTTTTGCCCCCATGGCACGAGTGCTTGGGTGTTCGGGATAAACATGAGCGCTCTTTTTCCCATTCTTGGGTCCTTCGAGGGAGGCGCTCAACACAACGAACAAGGCAATCGGACTATAATGCTTGAACACTCTCACTTAGCCATAGAATTCTATAATTTTAAATTTCGGTGAAGCCCCTAGTGTTCGGAAGACCGAGTTCGGGGCGCTATACACGCCTAGGACGGACAAAGCCGACTCCTCGCTCTAAGCGGCATAAGTCTTTAGGGACTCGAAAACATCTCGAACAGCGACCAGCTCTCGCCTCATCATGACGGTCAGTTTTAGCTTTCTCTACTGAGGTGCTTAGCCCAGCTCAACTGGGGCACAATCGCAGTAGTTCTCCTAGTGCTACCTTAGCCGATATAACGGAATGTAAGGTACCAAAACATAGGAGCCGGGCAAACCCAACTATTGACCCAAGACATGATTCATAGCCGATGCATATAATGCTATAAGTTCGGGGTGCCGCACTTGTGAAAGTGTTCGGACTTCTCACACCATGTTGTGGGGTACTTAAGCCCCTGGCGTATTGGTCGTACCAAAGTGTACGGGTGCAACATGTCATTAATGAACATATATTCGTAAAAAAGAGGTAATGCGGTAATAGAAGTAAGCTATGCATTGTTTATTTAAAAAAGCTGCGATCAAAGCAGAATGATACAAATAGTGCGATAAGCAAAAGATGGGACTATCAAATATGTCCTTTCCAGGGGCAAGCTGTGGAATGTTATGCGAAACAGGTATACTGCTCGTTATAGAGACCACCTTAGAGTTCCGTAGTGCGGCGTAGCTTTCTGCTTCCCTGGTTATATCGTTTGTGCGGCAATTGTACTGCCGGACAAGCCTTCCGAAGAATGGAGTCCTGAAAATAAGAGAAAATTAAGAAATCGGCAGCCCCTAGTGCGGTTTAAGCCGCGTTTCGGGCGTGTCGTGATGGTGCCCCCCCTCCTGTGCCCATGGTATTTCTAGAGCGTAGTTATGTACGCGCAGCACTGGTTTCGCAAGTTCGCGAGGGCTGGGGTTGGGGCCGCATTGCTACGCTTGCTCTGAACGTGTCGGGCAGTCTTGGTGTAGGTTACTCTGGGCGCGCTTGATGGTGTCCGGACGTTTAATGGGCGGACTAGAGAATTTCCTTGAGAGGCCGCTTTGTACTTCCGCTGCGATAGCCGCCGTATGCTCCTCCATTCGGAGAGAGCGTTCAGTGTTTCCATTGACCGTGATGACGCCTCGAGGGCCTGGCATCTTGAGCTTGAGGTATGCGTAGTGCGGCACCGCATTGAACTTGGCAAATGCGGTTCGCCCGAGCAGTGCGTGATAGCCACTGCGGAACGGGACTATGTCAAAAATTAACTCCTCGCTTCGGAAATTATCCGGAGATCCGAAGACCACTTCAAGTGTAACTGAGCCTGTACAGTTGGCTTCTACACCTGGTATGGCGCCTTTAAAGGTCGTTCTGGTGGGTTTAATCCTCGAGGGATCGATGCCCATTTTCCGCATTGTATCCTGATAAAGCAGGTTCAGGCTACTACCGCCGTCCATAAGGACTCTAGTGAGGTGAAATCCGTCAATAATTGGGTCTAGAACCAATGCGGCGAATCCGCCATGACGGATATTAGTGGGGTGGTCCCTTCGATCAAAACTGATCGGGCAGGAAGACCATGGGTTGAACTTTGGGGCGACTAGCTCCATCGCGTATACGTCCCTTAGCACACGCTTCCGCTCCCTCTTGGGGACGTGGGTTGTGTATATCATGTTCACCGTTCGCAGTTGTGGGGGAAAACCTTTCTGTCCACTGTTGTTCGGCGGCCTGGGCTCCTCCTCGTCATCGCTATGCAGCCCCTTGTCTCTGCTTTCGGCATTTAACTTGCCTGCCTGCTTGAACATCCAACAATCCCTGTTGGTGTGATTGGCTGGTTTTTCGGGGGTGCCATGTATCTGGCATGAGCGGTCGAGTATACGGTCCAAATTGGACGGGCCCGGAGTATTTCTTTTGAATGGCTTTTTCTGCTGACCGGGTTTAGAGCCTCTGAATCCGGCATTAACTGCCGTATCCTCAGCATTGTCACCATTAATGCGGCGCTTTTGCTTGTTGCGACGCGACCTGCCACTGCTGTCCTTGGTATCCGAATTACCAGGGCTCTTGGTCATGTTATTGCTGCGAGCTAGCCAGCTGTCTTCTCCCGCGCAAAAGCGGGTCATAAGTGTCGTGAGGGCTGCCATAGATTTCAGCTTTTCCTGTCCTAGGTGCCGTGCAAGCCACTCGTCGCGGATGTTATGCTTGAAGGCTGCTAGGGCCTCTGCATCCGGACAGTCGATGATTTGATTTTTCTTGGCTAGGAACCGTGTCCAGAATTGTCTGGCCGATTCCTCTGGCTGCTGAATTATGTGGCTTAGGTCATCGGTGTCTGGTGGTCGCACATAAGTGCCCTGGAAATTGTCAAGGAATGCGGCTTCCAGGTCCTCCCAACAACCAATTGATTCTGCTGGCAAGCTATTAAGCCAATGCCGAGCTGGTCCTTTAAGCTTGAGTGGGAGGTATTTGATGGCGTGTAAGTCATCATCGCGGGCCATGTGGATATGAAGGAGATAGTCCTCGATCCATACCGCAGGATCTGTTGTGCCATCATATGATTCGATGTTCACGGGTTTGAAACCCTCGGGGATTTGATGATCCATTACTTCATCTGTGAAGCATAGTGGGTGTGCGGCGCCTCTGTGCTCGGCTATATCACGACGCAGCTCAAACGAGCTTTGTCTATTATGTTCGGCCCGGCCAGATTTACTATATCCGGCGTGACGAGTACCGTCTCGTGCTGTGGGGCACCCACGTGATCCGTAGACCGATCTTGTTTGCCTTGCCTTGTCCTCCAATGTGTCTCGCAGGTCTGGCGCATTTTCCCATGCCTTGGTAGTTTTTGAGCGGCGCCGGGGTGTGACTTGAGTGGAGGGCCGAGAGGCCTCTCTGTCGCGGCCACGGGGTAGCCGGTCGGCCGCATCATGCGCTGGTGATGTAGGTTTAAGTGCTTCCTCCTCTAATTGGGGTAGCAACATGCACTTTGGGTAGCTCTTGGAGGGGCGTTTGAGTTCATACTCTTAGGCCACAAGGACTTCAGTCCGTCTGTCGGCTAGCAAATCTTGATCAGCTCTAAGTTGTTGCTGTTTTTTCTTGAGGCTGCTCGCCTTGGCCATAAGCCTGCGTTTGAAATGCTCTTGTTCGACGGGATCCTCCGGCACGACAAATTCGTCATCATCGAGGCTTGCCTCGTCTTCGGAGGGAGACATATAATTATCGTCCTCGACCTCTCTATCTGCTGCTCTCTCATAGGGCGGGCTTCTCTATCCTCCTGTGCTGAATCTTGCTGGAGGTGGTTGTCTTCGGCACTGTCCGGGGTGTTATTATCCCCCGTGCCGGAATCACCATTTTTGTTTTGGCGGGATTTAGAGCGGCGCCGCTGACGCTGGCGCTTAGGCTGCTTCTTGGAGGGGTCACCCTCCGCTGTTCCATCGCCATTGCCTTCTTTTGGGGTGTCCACCATGTATATATCATACGACGAGGTGGCTTTCCAGTGCCCTATAGGCGCTGGTTCTTGATCGTCTCCTGCATCGGCGTCCATACCGTCGATGTCTTCCGAGTCGAAGTCGAGCATGTCGGTTAAATCATCGACAGTGGCTATGAAGTGGGTGATGGGTGGGCTTTGAATTTCTTCATCATCCGCATCCCAACCTTGCCGACCATAGTCCGGCTAGGGCTCTCCTGACAAAGAGAGAGACTTTAGTGAATTCAGAATATCGCCGAAGGGCGAGTGCTGAAAGATGTCCGCGGCGGTGAACTCCATGATAGGCGCCCAATCGGGTTCGATCGATCGGGGTGCGGAGGGCTCGGAGTCTGGAGAGGAGTCCGGCTCCTTGGAGTCACGGGCTTCACAGAGAACAGGGCTGGTGTTCGGCTCGATCGCCGTAGAAATTGCAGCCCCCGAGGCGGTGTCTAACCACCCATCCTCGGTTGGTGTGATCGGCTCTGAGCTAGGGGTCGGAGCGGACACAGGTGCGGCCTCCAGGGCACTGTTCAGCGGTAGAGCTAAATCATGCCCATCATGACAGTGCGGCGCGCTCGGTTGTGGCTCGAATCCATCGAAGATCAAGTCTCCGCGGATGTCGGTCTTGTAGTTCAAACTTCCAAATCTGACCTGATGGCCAGGGGCGTAGCTTTCGATCTGCTCCAGATGACCAAGTGAATTGGCCCGCAGTGCAAAGCCGCCAAATACGAAGATCTGTCTAGGGAGAAAAGTCTCACACTGGATCGCATCGCTGTTGATGATCGGAGAAGCCATCGGGCATAAAAGCGACGACATAGAGGAACTCTCAATGAAAGCACCAATGTCGGTGTCAAAACCGGCAGATCTTGGGTAGGGGGTCCCGAACTGTGCGTCTAGGTTGGATGGTAACAGGAGGTAGGGGACACGATGTTTTACCCAGGTTCGGGCCCTCTTGATGGAGGTAAAACCCTATGTCCTGCTTGATTAATATTGATGATATGGGTAGTACAAGAGTAGATCTACCATGAGATCAGAGGGGCTAAACCCTAGAAGCTAGCCTATGGTATGATTGTTGTTCGTCCTACGGACTAAAACTCTTCGGTTTATATAGACACCGGAGAGGGCTAGGGTTACACAGAGTCGGTTACAATGATAGGAGATCTACATATTCGTATCGCCAAGCTTGCCCTCCACGCCAAGGAAAGTCCCTTCTGGACACGGGACGAAGTCTTCAATCTTGTATCTTCATAGTCCAGGAGTCCGGCCGAAGGTATAGTCCGGCTATCCGGACACCCCCTAATCCAGGACTCCCTCACCTACCTCTGAAGAAACTAACAAGCTGCTCTGAAGAAAATGTCATGCGAATCTGAAGAAACTGGCAGCAAAAATGTTCGCAAATGCCCTATCTCGCAGCCAACGTTCGTCAGCTAATGCGATCGTACACGTACAAAATCCGACCTACTCGATCCTACATGTACACTATCCGACCTACTTGATCCTACACGGATAAATAGCAGATCACGCATGTACTACCTCCTTTCCGGTTTGCAGGGCTCAATTCAAGAAACGACCTACTCGTTCCTACACGAATAAATAGCGGATCATGCAGGTACTAGTACCTCCTTTCCAGTTTTCAGGGCTTAATTCAAAAATCTCACCAACCAAGGTACTCCCTCCGTCAAAGTTTATTAGTCCCGTGAGCCAAAGCAGCAAGACCAAGGCATGGCAATAATTAACTACATGCAGAAGTTTAAGCCTAATTAATTGCAGTGATTTAAGTGGCTGCATGCGTGCCCTCCGCTGCGACACATTGCATGCTCCTCCGCGTACTGGCTGCGAGCGATTCTGAGTTGCTGCATGCAGCCGGCCATAATTAAGGCAGCTAACTGATGCGAAAAAAGATGCGCTTTAATTGTTGAGGCCTTCTATATCCGTGGAATCTTTATTGACAAGGAGGGAGTACCTCATCTGGATTATTTGATTGCACTGACGGGACGGGACGACACAGTCATAATTTTAGTTTTTTCTAGTTTTCCACGACAAGCTAAAGCGCTAAGCCATGCCTTCTTATGCATTGAATTCTGATGGCTACGATGACCATCATGTTTCCCACGACACGCTAGTTCTCCTACCTTCCGCCTAAGATTACTGTTTCCCGGGCTTCTTCGGTGGCACCATCACCCAACTCGCCCTATCCTCATGAGCCCCCACCGGCCAGACATCGCTCGCCACTTATCCTCGATCTCTCCACGTCCGCCATGCCCCCGCCCGTCCGCGATAGGCGACGCCGGAGGCGGTCACCGCCGAAACTAGTGTTCGGTTTTTCACCGGAAAGTAGACGGAGGGAGGAGGAATTCTACAAGCTAGTTCGCCTACCTTCCGCCTATGATTACTATTTCCCGGGCTTCTTCGGTGGCACCATCACCCAACTCGCCCTATCCTCATGAGCCCCCACCGGCCCGACATCGCTCGCCACTTATCCTTGCTCTCGCCACGTCGGCCATGCCCCCGCCTGTCCGTGATAGGCGACGCCGGAGGCGGTCACCGCCGAAACTAGTGTTCGGTTTTTCACCAGAAAGCAGACGAAGGGAGGAGGAATTCTATGGGTCTTTAGATGGCAATGTGGAGTATGATGAGTTGTTGGAGCGCGACTGCCTGGCGGAGGAGCAGTGTATAGCCGATTTAAGACATGGAGCAGCAGCGCACCGACGCTCTGAGTCACGAGCAGAGCGCCCGCAACTGGGCCGACTACGTGGAGGCCGATGCCCGGCAAATAGCCCTGCAGGCTGTCGGGCGAGCACGCGTTTGCGACGCCGAATTTTACTACAATCTCGTCAAGTAGGTTTCCCTCTTAGAAGCCGAAGCTTCGGTGGACCACGCCGGCATGCAAAGGGCCAACACGCGCGAGCAAAATGCCCTATCGCACCTCTGGCAAGTCCGAGGTGAGGCGGAGGACGCCGGTGCCGGCGTTTAGCGTGTACAACAGATGGCGGCCAGCATCGTCTAGTTAGCTAAGAGTAAGTTTGTACTTGTACACTACTAGACTATTAGCGGGAGTAGAGAGTTAACTTTGCTATGATGGTTGTGAACGTGGAAGTTCAGTACTCTATATCTGGATCAGACCTATTACTTTGCTCTGAATGTTGATTTTTCCGTTTGAACGTATGGAATGGGCTGCTTCTTTTTTAAATGGGTTGTATTTGTCCGCCACGGGTTTAGAGGCTGACTTGTGGGCCTACCAGGTTGACGTGTACACAATCAGGAGATGATTGCACGTGGAGAGGATGATAGTACCCACCAAGGTCATGGCAGTACGCAAGCAAGTGCCTCCTTATTTCAAGCCAATAATAAAAATGGCTACTCCTAATGGATTTGTGACATCTGGGTCCCATGCCATTGTCACCGTAGTCAATAAACGAGAGAGTTGCACAACGATCGGCTGACACCAGTGACCCAGTAGCTCGCCCAGTTAATTTGATAAATGCCACTCCAAATATGGTGATTCCAAGAAATGCCACTGCAATTTCCAAACTTTGAAAAATGCCAACTCATGCCATTTCTAGTGGCATTTTTCGATGTCTCGAGGGACGTTTTTCAAAGTTTGCAAATTGCAGTGGCATTTTTTAAAGTTTGCAAAAATTGCAGTGGCATTTTTCAAAGTTTGAAAATTGCAGTGGCATTTTTATGAATCACCATAATTGGAGTGGCATTTATCTAATTTGTTTTTGAGACGGAAGCAGGGTGTCAACTAGGCTGTGTGGGGCACTCTGGCCTATCTAGACAGCCTTTTCTTTTATGTTTACCACAGACCAACCCAGTAGTTTTTTTGTTCTTTCTGAAAATGGCTAGGCTAGTTTGTTTGTGATTTGTCAAGTCACTTTGTCAGGCCTGTTGGGCTGCAAACTTTCAAGACGAGGAGAGCTTCATTCGGCTGGCCGAGAAAATGGCCTGTCGGTAATGAGAAATAGGCTATACATTTTTAAAACACATCAAACCGGCAATTAGTTTCAAATTTATTTTTTTTCATTTCGAGATTTTAAATTGCATTGACTTTTATGCGTGGAATTTTTTTTGGATTTTATATTGATATACATTTATTTTTAAAATCAGTTCGAATGTGACTCGAAATTTCGGGATTAAAAACAGTTCGGACCGCACCGAAATATGCAAAATTTCGTATAATTTTTTAATTGTGGCCACAATATGGGCTGTAATGCTAACAAAAAGAATATGGGCTCCAAAAAAACCTTAATAATTAGCAAATGGGCTGTAAATTATTAGAAATAATGGTAGATGGGCTGTATGTTGTTTCCGACGGATTTGAGGCTTTCCTAAAAAAAGGTTGATGCACAAGTAGTGACTGTTGGATGTCCATCCAACGGCCATTGTGCTTCTTCAATCTTTGCTCTTCCTTCTCTAGCCGCTCAAACAAGCATCGATGGGAGTGCCTGCTCCCTCCTCCCACGCCTGGCTATGCTGTCGCGCAGGCCTCACCGCCCCATCGCTAGCCTAGCCATTCCTCTACTCACCCACACCTGCTGTTATTCTTCGACGACATCAGCCAAACCAGTCAACCCTCGTACTCCCCACCACTTGGGCAGCCACTCTCGTGTCTTCCTTGGCTCCATTTCATTCCCTTCGTAGGGCTCGCCTCGTCCCCCACACTGGTGCTCTCGGCGCGGCGTGGTCAACGTGGTCAACGAACGACATCCATCGGAAGTGGACTATATGTGGAGAGGCTGACAGCTGGGTCCACGGCCGCCCACAAGGAAATGCCTCCTTATTACGCGTGAAATAATGATTCCTCCACCTGATATATGGGACCCACCGGAAGGGCCTCTGTATTTCGCGAATAATACGTTCCCCCTGCTGACAGCTCGGATCCACCAGCTATCACTACTATGCAAAACCTTACCAGTAGTGCTGGTTTTTGAGCTACCAGTAGCGTGGGCGGCAACGCTACTACTATGGTGCTCCAGCTATTTTGTAGCAGTAGCGCTTGTTTAGGCCAGCGCTACTGGTAAGTTTAGCTACTAGTAGCGCGGCGCTAGAAAGCGCTAGTGGTAAATGAGCGCTGCTGGTAATATTTTGGCCCGCGCCACTTCTAAAATTTATGTTCTTTTTTCGTATTTTGGCGTTGTATATGTTTAAATAGATATATATTTTATACAATAACAACTCATCATGAACTAGTCTGTTTAAATAGCATATTCATTACCACTTGTCATCACCACCAAACAATTTTCATCAATGAAACATCATATAACAAGTTGGTCACTAGTCATAATCACAACTCCTCATCACCATCAACACTAACACATTGTAGCACATAATAACACATTCTAGCTAGGACCTACTCTCATAGGACCTACTCTACCATCTCTTAGGTAGAATATCATAAAACCAGATAGGAATTGACTCTCCATTAAGGAAAATGGACTCTCCATAATAAAGAACGGAGACCATCCTGTCTCCAAGTCTTGGCCTATGCACAATGTTGTTCCCAAGTAGCTCTCTAGGATGGTTGAAACATTTTTTGAAATCATTTATTATCATGGCTTCCTCGCTTTTAGAAATCTGGTATGGACAAGAGTGATGTGGAAACTGCGGATGACCTGGCCATGGTGGCCGTAAGCTCATAACATCAATGCGACCTCTCGGCAACATCAGATGAGGCACACAATCCATCAGGATTTTCTGTTCAAAAACATAGTAATAACTTTGTAGTTATCAATGTAGTTTAGTTTTAGAAGAATTTATGCAAAAGATGCATGGATGTCGTAATAGTAGAAAATATTACCATGATATCTCCATACCGCAGTTCAACACTTGCACTAGTGGCACGTATTGACCATAATGTGGAGTAGTTTGATAATAGCTATTGTAATTCTCAAGATCAGTAAAAAATATGATAACACCATCTTTCTCCTTATAAGTTAATTGTGCTTCATCATTGTAGTAGTAGGTTCTGTCTACCATCTTCCGTACATTTTTTGAAGAATGAAACTAAGCTATCAATGGAAATAAGCTGTCAACTATTTTGAAATAAACAATATAAATTACTTAATAAATATGTTTGAAAAACTCACATGGCGGTAGAACTGGAAGCGTGTCAACAAGGACCCAAATGGTCATATTCTTTTTGTCAATGTTAGGATCACCAACATCGTAGGTGAGAAGCATAGCCTGATGAAAATCATACGCCTTGAAAAGTGCTTCCCAATTCAGGCAACCAAAATTGGATGAGTTCAAAGAATTGTTTAGATTTACAATAGAATCATAACCATGATGGGGTCCTTAGTTGAATTATCTTTGTCTCAATGCTTTCATGATCTTCAAAACCCTTCTTCTCCAAGACACAGCGTCTTGCATGGCAAGGGATAAGCTAGTCAAATTGTAAAAGACGAAAATTACACGTTGAAGAAGCAGAGAAGTCATGCAAAAAATAACAAAAAACACTTGTCGTCATTGCGTACCGTTTCAACATCGAAGGTCTCTTGGAGCTTGATGCTGAAGCGTCGACCTTCTACCAGGTGAGGCCTGTTGCACAGACCGCACTCATCTTCGGAGTACTCGCACATAGCGAATTCCCTTTCATGGTCAGACATTTCCTAATAGGTAATTAATAATCCATCATCGAATACATATATAGTAGTTTGTAGCAAAGATCATCATATAACAACGAAAACACCTAAAATTTGTAGTTTGTAGTAGTTTGTAGCAAAGATCATCATCGAACCTAGTTTGTAGCAAAGATCATCATATAATCCATCATCGAATACATATATAGTAGTTTCTAGCACAGACCACACTCATCTTTTGCATTCAATAAGCAAATAACTAATAGGTAATTAATAATCCATCATCGAATACATATATAGTAGTTTGTAGCAAAGATCATCATAAAATATCACTAATACATCTCGAATAATAGCTCCTCTAGGTTCAGTGGGCCGCGGTGGACACCAAAGAGAAGGAACCATCATCGGATCATAGCTCCAATGAGATCCTTGAAGAATCTACCAGGTATTGGAGAACCTGATGTCCGCCAACGCAACCATGTAGCACTAGACGTGCGCGTCCTCCTCCGTAACACAGTGTTGTACCACCTGCGCAGGGGACTCAAGCCTCTGCACCGATGCCGGCCCACGTGACCGCCACCAAAGACGCTCCGGGTCGACGACGGGCTGGCTCCTCACTAAGCTGCGCTCACCAGAAGGTAGCACAACCCAGTACCATCCCGGCGGAGCCCAGTCCAGGACATGGCCCCTCTGCTCAAGCAGGCCTCGTCCACCGAGTCGACGACGAGGATGTGGGATAGGCATCATCGACGTCGAGGACAAGATGCTTAATTATGAAAACAAAATTAATAAACACTTAGAAAAATTCTGCATGACCTTTGCTAAAAGTAGGACATATCGAGCACCTAAAATTTGCCAGAACGTAAACGAAACGACATTTCTGGCAAAACATAGGCCACTCGGAAAATTTTGACATGTCCAAAATGTGACATGTTCAAAATATGACATGTCCACCGCGAATTTGCATATAACAGGAAAAATTGCTTTAACTAAAAAAATAACAACAATTGTTTTAACTAAAAAAATACCTAGAATTCTGTTAACTACACCTAAAACAACTAAAACACCTAAAATTTTGTTAACTACACCTAAAACAACTAAACCACCTAAAATTATGTTACATACAGCTAAAACACCTAAATTCTATTAATTACACCTAATTAAAAACCTAGCTAAATTTCTGTCCTAACTTCAAAACCTACTTAATTTAAAAACCTTGGGTTCATACGAATTAACTAGGGTTCATACAACCTAATCTATCCTAGCTAGGGTTCTATCATAACCTACATTATTATAAGAACCTATAGGGGGAAGAGAGCCCGTGTGGGGAGGGCGGCCGGAGTAGGACGCGGGGGTGGCAGCCGGATCAGGGGATTGAGGGATTCTGAGTGTGTCAGTTTGAGTGAGTGAGAGGGGAGGGGCGCGCGGGAGGAGGAAGAGGTGGGCTTAGCAGCAGCGCGGTTGAGGAGGCCCAGTGCTATAGCTAAAGCTGCAACAGGGGGCCGAGAGCATGGACCATCAACAGTAGCGCTGGCCGGGAAATCCCGTGCTACAGCTAACGTGCGCTTGCAGCGCTGGTGTTGTCCGGCGCTACTGCTAAATAGCAGTAGCGTGGGGTCTTTAGCCAACGCTACTACTAAATTTCTACCTATAAGCATTTTCCTAGTAGTGTATATCTTCGCACGCAAGGAAGTGCCTCCTTATTGCACACAAAAAAATGAATACTCCCCCTGCTAGCTGGGACCCAGCATAGTGGGAGGCTGACTTGTGGGCCTACTAAGTTGACGGGGACGGAGGGCTTTGTCAACTTAGTCAATACAAAGCATTCTAGCTCCAGTTACCATATGATGTCTATCCAACGGCCGTAGTGCATCTTCAACCTCTGGTCTTCTTGCTCCAGCCGCCTAGAGCAGCGCCGGTCGTGCTGCCTGCTCCTGCCTCCCATGGCTGGCTGTGGTGCCGTGGAGGCCTCACCGCCCCCTACTACTCCCACCGCTAGCCAGGCCCTGCAGTGATGATACCCTCACACCGCAGCCGAACCACTCAACCCTCGTACTCCTCTCCGCGTGGGCTTCCACTGCCGCGTCTTCCCCGGCTCTGCGTCATCCCCTTCCTAGGCCTCGCCGTCGTCCACCGCCCTGATGCTCTCGGCGCGGTGTGGTCAACGTGGTCAAGGAACGACTTCCATCAGAAGAGTACTGTACGTGGAGAGGCTGACAGCCGGGTCCACGGCCGCAGCAAGGAAGTGCCTCCTTATTACGCGCAAAATAATGATTCCTCCACCAGACATCAGGGACCCACCAGACAGGCCCCCGTATTTGGTGAAAAAACGTTTCCCCCCTGACTGTTGTGACCCACCAGCTAGATCTTCGCACACAAGGAAGTGCCTTATAGTCGGGACCCACCTGGTCAAAGCGTATGTAGCGTTGTCATTCTCGTCGCGAACATGGACGTACATACGATCGGTCTATCTACAGGCTGCAGTGATGAACCGTGGCTGTGCAAGGAAGGGCACGTGTCGTAGTAGAGGCGCACACGTGTCGTAGTAGAGCCGCACACGTAGCATGTACACGTACATACATCGGCCAAGGTGCAAGAAAGTAAATACAGCCACGTACGTACATACGGGCGGGGTCTCCAACGCCTACTCGCGCATACGTACGACCAGGGCTCGTGTACATGGTTGGGTCGGAATGGAGAAACTGCGTCATCGTCGTGTTCATGGGAGGCAACAGAATGTGTCGTGTTCATCGGGAGGCAACGAAACGCGTGTTGTTCATCAGGAGCCAACCGGCTTGGACAGGCGATGGAAACAAGGCCTGGCGTACCGCAGAACGGAGGAAACGGTCTTATGTTCGACCGGTTACGGTGGAAACGGGATCCTGTTCATCGAGAGGGGTCTGGCGTACCAAAAAATAGAGGAAACGGACCTCCTATGGTGGAAACGGGGTCCTGTTGATTGGGAGGGGTGTGGCATACTGCAAAACGGAGGAAACGGACTTGTGTTGGAGCGCTACGGCCGAAACGGGGGTCCTGTTCATCGGGAGGGGTGTGGCATACCGCAAAACGGGGCTCCACGGGATACTATTTATCTCCACCGTCGACCTC
Organism: Triticum dicoccoides; assembly: GCF_002162155.2. Classification (NCBI taxonomy): domain Eukaryota; kingdom Viridiplantae; phylum Streptophyta; class Magnoliopsida; order Poales; family Poaceae; genus Triticum; species Triticum dicoccoides. The sequence goes on from NC_041380.1 coordinate 193,248,088, forward strand.
CTCCTGCCTCCACGGGCTACTGTTCATCCACCGTTGACCTCCTCCAGCCTCCACCTGGGACTTTTCATCCACGGGCTCCTGTTCATCCAGCCTCCACCGCGTGCTCCTCCACCGGCTAGTGTTCAACCAGCCCCCTCCACGGGGGTCCTGTTCGACCACCCCTCCACGGGCTACTGTTCATCCAGCCCTCCACCGGCTACTGTTCAACGAGCCCTCCACCGGCTACTGTTCAACAAGCCCTCCACGGGGTCCTGTTCATCCACCGGCTCGATCGATCAGGGTACTGTTCATCCAGCGGCACCGGCCTCTACTACCACGGGTTCCTGTTCATCCAACCCCCATCAGGAATTGTTCATCCAAACCCCCCAACAACGATCATTGTTCATCCAGAGGTAGCATCGACCGGCTTTAGTTAGCAGCAGTAGCGAAGGAATCGCTCGATCGGGTTCAGTTAACAGCCATCGATCGATCACACAAGTTCAGTAGCGCGTAGCTTGCAGTGCAATCACTCGGGTTTAGTTAGAGCCCAATGCCTCGCTCGGGATCAATTAGAGGCCAATGCCTCGCACACATGCGCATATGTACAAGAGAAACACATATCGCTCGGCCCCCGACCACCCACCGTAACTGGGAACTCCCCGATATTTTCCTCACCCTCGCTTCTACCACGGTTTTTTCCATCATGAATGGCCCAAAGAATATCATGCAGCTGCGTCTCCGACCCGCCCAGGACGAAAAGCCCATTTTCTGTCATGATTTTTTGACATAGAAGTAGGACCCCACCACATCTATGATGATACCGGGTTTTGTCACAATTATGGTCATAGAAGTGTCATAAGTATGTCAGAAAAAAAATTCGAACATCACTCCGGTTGAAAAGAGATGCAAGACTTGATAAGATGAAAAGAACTTGAGTAGAGGACACCACACCATATAAATGGATAAACAAGCAAAAGAACATGATCTTGACAAAATGAGATGATGGACGGAGAAGAAAAATGACAACTCCTACCAAAATTGAATTTGAAGATCATCCTTGCAAAGAAGGATTGAATGGAGTTGTTGGAAAGTCAACAATAAAAAGATATAATTCCCGTCGACTTATGGAAAACATCTCAAAATTATGAGGTGAAGACCAGCCACTAACGGAATCAATTAGTTGAGATGAACGAAGAGATGAAAACTTCTTTCACTGAGAGGATAGGAGAAAACTTGGATCATTGATAAGCACCACAATTAGCACAGTCCTTAAGGAAGGCCTTAGGTGAAATCTTTACCAAGATAACTCCAATGAAGAGATTGATGGATTTAAAGTACATCATTCTTGACAAAATGTGAATCATGAAACACGAAGAGAAACTGTCAAGAGTGACATAACACCATCTCAAAAGGTAAGATAGAAAGAATGGTATTTCGTAATGCAAGATGAAGAATGCTTTTTCTTTTCCAACAAGGATGTTGATGAACACTTGAAGAAGGAATTAAATCCTTAAAGAACCACTCTATTGATCCTTTGAGAGAACTCTGACAATAAAAGAATGATCCAATGAAAGGAAATTTAAAAAGAACAAGACGAAGCCTTGCAATGATTTAGATGGCGCTTCAGGGTGAGATAATTGAGAGAGCTTGGAACTCTGGAAAAAAGGAAAAGATGAAACACTAGAACTGACAATTTATTCGTCATGAGCAATCTCCGGAAGAAAGGATTAAATCACCTTGTTGAAATAAGAATAAGAGTTATGTCATGCTTATCCTCATCAAGTTTAATTGATGACAAACAGATTTGGCATGCAACTTATTCCTCTTGAAAAAAGAACCGAGCAGAGAAAAAGCACAACTTGGGAAGGTCTTCAACGAACCACCGGTAGGCTTTAGGAAAGAACAAATGAATTGATATGATACCAAGAGAGGAGTAATCTTGAATGGACAATCGTAAGACTTTGGAAACGAACAAACAAAAGAGAACAAATCACCAGGAAGAATTAGAAATGAATAAGATACTTGAGGGAATTTAGATAAAAGAGAAAAACGAGATCATGAGCTGACTAAACAATACTTGAATGATGCACCAACAAGAAATAGGAATGAGAGCTGAACATTGAGATTGATTAATATTCAGAAATGATGGCCTTCGGATGATCGAGAAAGGATTCAACTCCCGAAATTCATCGGATGGGTGAAAAGAATTCTCATAATCGAAAACAATTATGAGAGGATGGCATCAAGCCTGAACTACACATCTTCAAGAAAACAGACCAAGATTTAGGAGAAAAAATCTTCTTCGATCTTCAAATCTTGAGAATGATGATAGAAACACCACCATGAATTGTTGAGGCACTCTGGAATGAATAATAGAAATGTTGAACCAACGATGAAAATAATTTGAAAGATCTTGGAGAAAACATGTGACTGATGAAAATTCATTCTTACATCACATTTTAAAAAGAATTTGAGAATAGCTCCGGAAAAAATTAGAAGAGTCAGGTAAGATCCTAGGAAAAGACCTGTGGGTTAGGGCCCACTCAAGAGAAACACCATTGAAATTATTTTGAAGAGAGATTGCATCGGTTGAATCAAATGACTTGAATGACATAATAATCTCCAAATAGCTTGAACGGATTAGGAATGGAAACATGAATCTTCTGAGATATCTTCAGCACTCCGGATACAAGTATTGCAATGTTAATGATCAAGAGATGCTTGGATAAGAACTTCCAACATGAGAAAGCATTTGAACCGAGGAAAGGGATATGATCAACACCAAAAGCTTGAATTGAATCCACTGGAGAAGAAATGAGAACAAAGAATGATAAACTTGAAGCTTCCTTAGTATCTTCCTGAGAATCACCGGATAAGAACATTGACGGAAAAGAATGGAGAGACTTCCCATCAATAGGAAGGATGCTTGATTAAGAAATCTAAGTCCTTGAGGAAAAGGGAGGGAGGGCGGGAAAAACAAAGACAACTTGGGACGAATGAAACAAACACCATTGAGAGAACTTAGAATTGATCTCGCCAATGGGGAAAATGAGAGGATCATCTTGACAAGAAGCGCACAGGTTGGCAAAGAATTGACATGACAATCTCGATAAATGGGAAGGATGAGCATTCCCATAGAAATATGAGAACATCGCTTAGAATAAGGTATGGAATCAACACTTAACATCGAAGCAACTTGAATACCATAACTCAAGACGAAACAAAGGATTGGCTTGCAAAATAAGCCAGAACAAACATATGATAGAGAATTCGTTCGAAGTTTTCGTGGTGGGGCCCGCACAGGCTCGATCATACAACACCATCATGTAAAAGGCAGTGCACATGACATACGAAGCGTCCCGGAGTCAGCATAGCCAAGGACTCTTTAAGACACAACGAGACCATTGTAAAACCAACCATGGACAGGCGGACTACTAGACGTCGAACCCCAATCTCATATCATGTATCTCTCCGAAAGATATCCTAGGTAACTTTCCCACCTATGAACTCCTGAAACTTTCTGGTTATGCAATCTGGTGTTGGGGATACTGGGAGACACAATGTATCACACAACTACCAAGCCCTGCGCTCCAACTGTAATCATCCTTCAACACATAATCAAGAAACCTTCGGAAATCGTGTACCACAAACCTTCAAAAACATCCGATATACTAGATGTGGCAATACATCTGATTGCTCTCCCCAGTATTGAGTGTCGTCAAACTACTCTCACCACAAAGAGTATAGAAGCGTTTTCGATGTCGGCGACCTCTGGTATTCCAAAACTGAAATGATAAGCACCGTGACAAAAACACTTTGGAGCTCAACTCCCGGGACACTTTCACAGCCCCTAAATGTCAGGAGGCACCAAGACATATTTCCCGTCACAATTATATCACAACGATGCAACAATACCCGCGTGATCCTAAAAAAATGAGTGAAAAGAGGAGAGTGAAGTCAAAACATCTATGTCAGGAGTCCTCACCAGAGCGAAGAAGGGGATAAGGAGTAAAAATACTTCCTACTCTCCGATATAACAAAGTCTCAAAATAGTTTTTCTTCTAGACTCAACAATGGCAGCGGTTCAATCAATCAAGGGGGCTCCTAAAGTCGGTAAGGGTTTGATACCAACTTGTAGCACCCAACATGCGATTCTATCCCAATCACGTGATGAACTCATGATTGGGGCACAACCGCATTTCAAGCGCATAGCAAGGTGGATATCATTACAACATACCATGTATGGAACAGATGATAATACAAGATAAAGGCTTACACTCGCCACAAGTTACAACATGAATACAACAGTTCATCAATACATAGCAATCATCATACAAAAGAGCAGGATCCGACTATGGATGAAAATAAATGAAAAGAAGAACGACATCCACCCTGCTAGCCCAGGCTCCCGACCCGGGACCTATCCCTTGATCAAAGAAGAAGCACAAGAAGAACTCCAAAAGAAGCAAGCATCACGCTCTCACATCAAAGCTTTGCATAACCTGTACCTGCAACTGTTGTTGTAGTATTCTGTGAGCCACGAGGACTTAGCAATCCCATTACCATGGGTATCAAGACTAGCAAACCTTAATTGGTGTGGAAAAGGATAAGTGGTGAGGCTGCAGCAAGCAGATAAGCAATATATAGTGGCTAACTTATGAGTACAAGAGTAAGATGAGAAACTACACAAACAGTCACAAAACTAGTAATGATCATGAAGTGATCCTGAACTACTTACGTTCAAACATGACCCAACTGTGTTCTTTTCTCGAATGCACCCGAAAAGAGACCGTCATGCTTATGCACGCGGTTGGTGTATTTTAATTGAGTTTAGTTCAAGTCCACCACAACCGGATATTAAAAAAAATCCCATATGCCACATAACTACGGGCACGGCTATCGAAAGTTTAAACCCTGCAGGGGTGTCCCAACTTAGCCCATGACAAGCTCATGATCCACGGAGACAATCCTCCATCGCGGGACCCTCCGATCAGACCCGGAATCCCGGTGCACAAGACATTTCGACAATGGTAAAACAACTCCAGCAAGACCTCCCGGCGTGCCGACAACCTGATAGTAGCCGGGCGTATCTCGTCTCAGACCATGTCCGGATAAGCGAAGCATACATGATCCAGATACCCCAAATTTTCTAGGGGCAGTCCAGCATGGTGCTCTAGTATGGGACCAACACCATCAGCACTGGCCCCCCGTATTAGGTTGAATAACGAACCTCGGGTAGCGCTAACTCCCTATGCGTCAAATTTATTATCATGTTTAGTTATTACATTGAGAAAATGGTAAAACCAATATTGGGCCTTGCTGTAAGAGTTTTATTCAAAGCAAACTGTCAAGAGGGGCCCATAAACCCTCACCGTGTTGGGGACGCAAAATCAAGGAACATAACACCGGTATGACGGAAACTAGGGCGGCAAGAGTGGAACAAAACACCAGACAAAAGGCCGAGCCTTCCACCCTTTACCAAGTATATATGTGCATTAGTTAAATAAGAGATATTGTGATATCCCATGATATCCATGTCCCAACATGGAACAAAATGCAACTGCACCTGCAACTAGCAACACTATAAGATGGGCTAGCAAAGCAGTAACATAGCCAAACGAACGGTTTGCTAGGAAGGTGAAAAAGGTTAGAGGCTGGTTCATGGCAATTTGAAAGGCTTGATAAACAAGTGGTAGGTAGCGCGACATAGCGATAGAATCAAGACAAGTAGCATAGCAAAGATAGTAGTGAGATCCAAGGTGACTGTCATCTTGCCTGAAATCCCTCTATGAAGAAGAACGAGTCCATGAAGTAGATGAACCAACATAGTCGAACGGGTCCTCACAATCGCAACGTAACCGGAACTATCGAGAAGAAGCACAACCGGAAAGAAGCAAACGACATGGTAAACAACCATCACATAAACATGGCAAGATGCACAATCAAATATGATGCATGTCCATTTTAATGAGGCATGGCATGGCAAAGTGCAACAAATAATAGTACAAGTTATGTGGAGCTCAATGTGCAAGGAGTTGCATATTGACGAAACACCACATGCAATTATTTAGTTCTCTCCCGTTTATGCTACCCAACAATATTAAATGTTGTTAAACATGGCAAGATGTGAAGCATATGTAATCTACACATTTTAGGCAATTTAAATGAGGCTGGAAATAACAAACAACAATTCCGGAAAATCCCCATGTGCATAATTTGGATTTGGTACTGATCTGTCCTAAACCATATTTTAGAGTTGTTAAACATGCAAAGTAAGTGCATCAAGTTAATCTATGCATTTTTTACCCCATTTACATATAAAGTTTATTTAAATCGGAGCTACGGTTAATTAGTTATGAAATAAATCATTTTAGCATGTTAAACATTTTACACATGAATGGAAGTTGGATATTATGAAACTAGACAAAATTCTAAGCATTTTACATGTATAAATCATTTTAATCTGATGCACGGTTGTGGAGTTATTATATGCATGATCGACAAGGGTTTTTCTGTAAAACTGCAAAACACTAGATAATAGACAAATTCGTCCAGGAAAAACACACATGAGATGGCCTGAATCTGGAACAGGGCAGCGGCTTGGGCTACAGGAACTTGGGAGGCTCACCATGGTCTCTTGGCCCGGTCGATGGTGGAGGGCGTTGGCTGGGCCAGATCACGAGTCTAGCAGGTGATCCAAACGCGTGGTTGCCGTGCGCTTGATGCAGCGCCACTGCATCTCGCTGAAGAAGAACGGCGGTGGCGCCATGGAGACAGGAGGCAGGAGGTCACAGCGGCGGGGCTCTTCCCGGCCAGATCGTGCCTGATCCCACAGGAACAAAGCAAGGGGATCCGATTCACGTAGGAGGAGACGAAGCAGGGGCTTGAGGTGATGCGCTTGAAGGAGGCTGTTGTTTCCTGAAGAAAAGACAGAGAGTTCGGAGAGAAACAGGGGATGGGGAGGAGAGAGAGAGACATAGTGGGATGGCAAGGGCCTGACGGGGCGACCTGAATGCTCACCGACGAGGTCAGCGGCTGCAGGATCAGGGTGAGGATGGGCACCGGTGGTCGGAAGGGACCCGAGGTGTCGGTTGGAGGTCCCGCACGGACGGGTGGCTCCTTGAAGGTGTCTGCTTGGAGCTCCCGCGGCAAGCGAGGTGGAGGGCGCCCGAAACGGAGCAGATTTGGCGAGGGGAGGTGGAGCAGAGGCAAGCCGGTGGCGTCTGGATCCTCTTGGCAGCCTTGGCGTTCATCCAAGAAGGTCTCCTATCCAAAGGAAATGAGCAGAGGGGATGAACAGAGGGAGAGGAAACCAGAGAGCGAAAGGAAGGGGAAGGGGAACGGGTAGGCCCTGGCTGGGCCGCTCCGACGACGGGATCCTGGTTGCTTCGGTGGTGGTGTGGTCGGCGGCGGCGGCTATGGAGTGACCTACTCGGGGGTGAGCGAGCAGGGGGTGCGGGAGGAGGCAGTACCTCGATCCATTGAGGATCGAACTTTGGCTGGCTGTGCGAGGGTTGGTGGAAGAATGGATCGGGAGTTGGAGGCTCGTGCGCTGGTTGGCTGATGTCTGAAGCCGAGGTGGACAAGGGACAAATTTTAGGGTTGTTGTCTAGGAGGTTGGTCTATATATATAGGAAGAGGAGGGGAGTTTGGATCATCCGATTTTAATTGGAAGGTCGAGATAAATAGGTTAGGAGGTTCAAATGAGAAACTGATGATATTTTAGGGATGATCCGGACCCATCGATAATGACGGCCTGATTCTGGTTCGGGAAAGTTTTTGGACGTGCGCAAGGGGTCTATGCACTGCGCAAAGAGGGTTAGGCATTCACGGTCAAGAGGGAAGCGAAAACCCAATTGGTCTGGAACGGTCAATGAAGGCAAAACGGCTAAGAGGGAAGGTGATGCAGGCAAAGGGAGAAACGTCAACGACGAACGAATGCAAGTTTTTAAAAAATGAGGGCAATGAAGTGCCAATGCAATGCAAATGATGACATGATGAATGCAACAAACAAATGAAACACGCGGCAACACTGAAAAACATGGAGCGTCAGTCTTGGGTCGTCACAGGAAAGTCCATGTGCAAGTTTTAGTTGTTATTAGGCAAATGGTAAAACCAATGTTGGGCCTTGCTGGAAGAGTTTTATTCAAAGCGAACTGTCAAGAGGGGCCCATAAACCCTCATCATGTTAGGGATGCAAAATCAAGGAACATAACACCGATATGACGGAAACTAGGGTGGCAAGAGTGGAACAAAACACCAGGCAAAAGGCCGATCCTTCCACCATTTAACAAGTATATAGATGCATTAATTAAATAAGAGATATTGTGATATCCCAAGATATCCATGATATCCATGTCTCAACATGGAACAACCTGCAACTAGCAACACTATAAGAGGGGCTCAGCAAAGTGGTAACATAGCCAAACAATGGTTTGCTAGGATGGTGGGAAAGGTTAGAGGCTATCATGGCAATTTGGCAGGCTTGAAAAACAAGTGGTAGGTAGCGCGACATAGCGATAGCATCGACACAACTAGCAAAGCAAAGATAGTAGTGAGATCCAAGGTGACGGTCATCTTGCCTGAAATCCGGCTAGGAAGAGGACCAAATCCATGAAGTAGACAAACCAATGTAGTCGAACGGATCCTCACAATCGCAACATTACCGGAACTATCGTGATGAAGCACAACCGGAAAGAAGCAAACAACATGGTAAGCCAACAAGCTTAGTCACGGCATGATGCACAATCAAGTATGATGCATGTCATGAAACAAACAACACTACAAGTTAAGTGGAGCTCAATATGCAACGAGTTGCATATTGACGAAACACCACATTCGAATATTTAGTTCAATCTCGTTTATGTACACAACAATATTAAATGTTGTTTAACATGGCAAGAGGTGAAGCATAAGTAAACTAACTATTTAGGCAAGTTTAAAAGAGGCGGAAAATCCTCATGCACATATTTTGAATTTGGTACTGTTCTGCCCTATACACAATTTTAATGTTGTTAAACATGCAAAGTAATTGCACCAAGTTAACCTATGCATTTTCTACCCCATTTACATATAAAGTTTGTTTAATTCGGAGTTATTATTATTTAGTTATGAATTAAATCATTTTAACATGGCATTTGAGCAAATTAAATGCAAACAACGTTTTAAACATGGATGAGAGTAGCATATTATGAAACTAGACAAAATTCTAAGCATTTTACATGTATAATTTTTTTTAATACGATGCACTATTGTTGAGTTATTAAATGCATGAGCTCTGATGGTTTTTCTGCAAATCTGGTGTTCACTGGATTAATAGGAAAATTGGTTCAGAGGAAAAAACAACACGGGCCGAATCTGCAGGCTAGCACAACAGGAGGAAAAACAAAAGGAGGGGCGTTGGGGTGTGGCCTCACCCAGTGGGCCTTGGACCAGTCGCTGTAGAGGCTGGAGGAGGCCGGCTGGAGCCTCACGATGAGAATTCAACGCAGGCACTGGCAGGGGCGAACGTGGCGATGGGGTGCCACTGGATCAGCTGCCCGCAGTGATGCAGAGCAGCGACAGAACTTGGCGCGGCCTCAGGGGATCGCGGGTCAGGCGGAGGTCAGCAGGGCAGCAGCGGCTTGATCCGGGTGCGAACAAGGCAGGGGAAGCATCTCCCATTGGTGGTCAAGGCGGCTAGCTACAGCGAAGACAGAAAGGGCAGTCGAGAGAGATACGAGACAGGGAAGGTGCAGGGGAAAAATGCAGGAGCGGCGGCAAGGCATCTCATCGGCGACAAGGAGGAGCTCCGACGGTGGTTTGGAACGACAAAACAGGCGGATCAGGGGACTTACAGCGGAGCTCAGTGCCTCGCCTCGCTGGAAGATGAACGGAACGGCAGCGAACGGTGCTGGTTCATGAGCAGCAGAGAGAGATGGTTAGAGGAGAACCAGAAAAAAGGGGAGAAGGGGACGCAAGGAGACGGCGACCTACTGGTGGCTGCTACTACTCGGGCGAGGAGGCCCGGGGAGGGTTGGAGACGTGCGAGTGCAAAGGCCTCCGGCACGGGAGGGTAGCGAGGCAGGCGGAACTCGATGCCAACAACTTCGGGAACGAGGCAAAGGTGGCAGCTCTGGTTGGTGGGGATCGGGATGGATGGATTGACGGGACTGGGTGGTGGCTGAAATCGAGGAGGGAACGAGAAGGCTGGTTGGGTAGGTGGATCAGGAGGGATCCCGAGGAAGAAGGGAACCAACGGTGATGGGACAAGCTCCCGAGGAACAAGGAAGAGTGGTTGGCGGTAGGAAAAGGGAATAGGACGATGGGACAGGTTAGGACTAGGGTTAGGCTGTTTATATAGTAGGTTCATTTTCGGTAGGGGTTACCTCGTCCCTCCGGTCGCAATCGGGCGGTCAAGAATAAATAGCCTAGGGGAGTCTAACAAAGAATCGAAGATATTTGAGGGATGTTTGGGGATGATCCGGACCTAACGGTCATGACTGCTCGGGTCGGGTTCGGGGCAGTTTCGGACGCACATATGAGGGGTCGATGAAATGTGCAGAGAGGCTGGACATATAGACGAGAGGGGAAATCGGAGACAACAAGGTTTGGCAAAACGCTACGGAGAAGACAAGAGAGAGAGAGAGAGAGCGCAGCCCAGCTGGTGTGAGAGCAGGTCAACACAGACAAGGGAGAAGAAGCAACTACGAGCGGATGCAAATTTTATGAAAACATGTGGATGCAATGCTCATGATGACATGATGAATGCAACAAAGAAATAAAACACACACATCGACAAGGAAACAACTAGAAGGCTTCGGGAGCGTTGGTCTCCGGTCGTCACACTGCTCTCCCCAAGGCGACCGTGCCGGGCTTCAGCAGTACGTGCCCACTGAGATCCCTTCCTCAATCCATAAAAGGAGGAGTAGGGTTTTATGATTCTCAGCGGCTATAACACCCCCACTGTCATGCTACAGTAATCCCTGAGTTCAAGCTAATCATTTTGCTAAGACAATGCTTAATCATCTTGATCGATATCTCATTTGAAACTTTTTCACTGAATTCAAATCCAATTTGCACGTGAAATATGAAGTTGCACAAAAGTTGCTCCAAAATAGGTCATCTTTTACCCAAAATTGCATAACATTCAATTGTTAAGGAATACAACCTCACTTCCAATCCAAGATGGACTATAGCAGTTCAAAAGATAAGCAAATTAATTGCTTTTCCATTTATGCAAAATTCCATTTATGCAAAATTCCATGGCGGGGTCTATCCTTCCATCCTCGGATGGTGCAATTTGCTCCAGATTGAAGGCCGGAGTAGTTGTAGGTGTGATCCCCGAACACTGTCTGACGGCAGAGCTAAATCATGCTCGTCGTGATCGTGCGGTGCACCTAACACGGGCTCGAATCCGTCGATGATCAAGTCTTCACGGATGTCGGCAGTGTAGTTTAGGTTTCCGAACCTGACCTGATGGCCAGGGGCATAGCTCTCGATCTGCTCCAGATGGCCAAGCGAGTTGGCCCGCAGTGCGAATCCGCCGAATACGAAGATCTGTCTGGGGAGGAAAACCTCACCCTGGACCGCATCGTTACCGATGATCAAAGGGGCCATTGAGCCTTACGGTGACGGCACAGTGGAACTCTCAATGAAAGCACCAATGTCGGTGTCAAAACCGGCGGATCTCTGGTAGGGGGTCCCAAACTGTGTGTCTAAGGCGGATGGTAACATGAGGCAGGGGACACGATGTTTACCCAGGTTCGGGCCCTCTTGATGGAGGTAATACCCTACGTCCTGCTTGATTGATCTTGATGATTTGAGTAGTACAAGAGTTGATCTACCACGAGATCGTAGAGGCTAAACCCTAGAGGCTAGCCTATGGTATGATTGTTTGTTGTCCTACGGACTAAACCCTCCGGTTTATATAGACACCGGAGGGGCTAGGGTTACACAGAGGCGATTACAGGGGATGAGATCTAAATATCCATATTGCCAAGCTTGCATTCCACGCCAAGGAAAGTCCCATCCGGACACGGGATGAAGTCTTCAATCTTGTATCTTCATAGTCCAACAATCCGGCCAAAGGATATAGTTCAGCTGTCCGGAGACCCCCTAATCCAGGACTCCCTCAACCAATCAATGAGTTCCTCCACCACGTCATCATTCAGATCGGGGCAAGAAAAACGGGGTCGTTTCCGGTCTGGTCCCTTCATGGAGAAGACGATCAAACAATGGCAGAAGGAAGGGTGAAGGCAAATGGAGGAGGGAGGAAGAGCGTGCGACAGCAGTTCCAAATCGAGAGGGAAAGGCGAAGAGTCGGTGGACGGTTGCCATGGTACACGAAGAGGCGCACCGGCCTACATAGACATTCGTTCGTAAATTGTACAAAAGGACTAGCAGTCCTCTCACTGACATGTGGGAACGCGACCACATGACAACGAAGAGGCTAGTGGGGAGTGGACGGTTGCCACAGAGGTCACACACTGACAACAAGGCCATCCTATCAGACCTAGCCCCCGCGTGGGATGGCTTCTGTCCCCCACACGAGCGAAGCTACTTGGCACCCCCACACGAATGGTCCGCCACGCCGCTAGGCCAACTCCAGCGTGTGCAGCTCGTAAGCGCGCTCACTCAACCCACTTTCCCTCAATGCCCCTAAGCTACCCAACCATGGCTATGTGTTTTGCGCACTCGGCGGCCGGATTTGGAGCTGATCTGGTCGGGCTTGAGCTCGCCCGGTTGTGTGAGGCCGCGTCATGCCATGGACTGGCCGGGCACCGGGCCGGAAGGCCCCGTCAAGGCCGCAAGGCCGAATGCAGGTACTGACTCCTCCTATAGCCGCTTGGATCTATACCGTCGGCGGTCCGCTGGCAGATACATGAATGGCGGTCAGCCGGGCTCGGTGCTGACCCAAAAGCTCGTCAGCGCTCGTAAGCGTGCTCGCTCAACCGATGGGGTATGTGCTACTTTAGCTTCGGTTGCGCTCTTGGATTAGACTTGTTGTGCTAACTTAAAACTTTATTGTGTAGAATGGATGCAAGTTTTGGTATTGGGAAGAAGAGTACATTGATATATTGATAGAGCGCAATTTAGTAGATGTTGTAGCACTTTTAGCTAGCATAGAGGCTAGAGATGAGACTAGTGCACTTGTTGATAGAATAGAGGCTACACATGAGACTAGATGCGAGGAAGCAACGTCTACTTCTTTACACTCGAAGAAGAAAGAAGCACGCAAGATCGAGCCTCCACGGGTCAACAATGAATGCATCAAGAAGGCACTAATCCAACTTACAAGAGCAGTTATGGAAGTTGGATATCTTATAAAATGTATTCTTGCGGTTCTTGTTTTCTTTGGTCTTGCTTTTCTAGTCAAATTTTGGTGATGTATTTCCATGTACCAAAAATCAATGATGAAAAAAAGATATGTGTTTGCAAAGAAAAATGTACGTGGCTGGGATGCGTCCGCGCGTTGGGCGCACGGCCACCGCGTCCGAGAAATGGCCCAGACACGACTCCATTGCCCTACCCAAACAGACAAAATCTGGGAAAACGGAGGTCCGTTTGGGGTCGTGCGTTGAAGTTGGCCTTACAAGTGGGACCGCAGTTGAGGAAACCGACTATCGGCAAACCCCCACCTCTCCCGCTGCGCGTTGGCTGAGTTAGAGAAATGACGAGGTTGAAGAGATAGCTATAGCACGGACTCCAAGAAATATGGTGTCAGATGGAAGTCATGTTGGTGGCGTGTGCCGTACTAATGGACGTGAATGCTTGTTCTGGCCCATGCCACCCTACCACTCCTATATAGTAGTAGTATTGAGGCACTGGTTACGTACAGTGAACACATTAACATATGGCCCACCTCACACTATGGCCAAATTTCCTAGAGTCTGTGCTAGGTTAAAAAGTGTTCTTTGTGAGCGTGGGTGGCTGGTCTCAAGTTTAAAACTTGTTGTATTACGTACGTAGACATAGAGATAATGCAGCATGTGAAGCTAGTACAAATAGTGTACTATTGTTGATTGTCCTCATCTGATAACCTGTTGCAATGCACGTACAATTATGTATTTGAAAAATATTTTTTGCCTCGTCGCTGCACCCACTTAGAGAAGCGACTCGAAAGCCATTCATAAATTTAGTAAGTTTATCACAGGCACATCATTTTATTACATAAAACAGGTCATCAACCCACAACGACAATGAGGATACATCATAAATACTAAAGTTTTCATCACACAACAAATAACAAGAAATGAAACAAACTTCAACTCAACCAATCCTCGGTGTTGGAAACGCTTCCTTTGAACCACAAGTGATTCTCTGGGAAGGGCCAGCTACTGTCAGTATCGAGACCAGCGCAGGACTGATCATCCAGGCTGAAGCGGCCTACTATATCAGGACCAGGGTAGGGAACCACCGCAACGTCCGAGGTATGGATGCAATTGCTTCCCATAAATGGTAGTAACATTGTGTCAACAACAGTTGGATCGCCTTTCGCCATCATTGGATAGTTTTGTCCAAGGAAGAGCGAGTTTTCTCCAACACTATCAATACTGTACCAGGGAGAAGATGTTGGCACTAGCACACTAGTATCCATCCCGAATACCATGCAACGGGTGCTGGAATAGGTACGGAGAGTGCGACCATGGGAGACAACACCTGCTTCCTTAGTAGTAACATTAGCCGTGGGATGTATATAAACAAGAAGGGGTGATCCATCGAAATAAGTTGACAAGTGCCACTGAGTATATGGGCCCTCCTCCTCCTCATGCTCGTGATCAACACCATAGTCATCTCCCCCTTGGTTACAAAATATTTCAAGTATAGCTGGTGGAATGTTCACAGGACCTTGGAAACAAAAGAAGAAGGTTAATTAGTAAAGGGAAACTTGCTAACCCGCATGCATGTGGATGAAACAATTATAATTACGGTGGAAGACAAACGTACCGAAACTACGAGGATCCCATGCAAAAATAGTGCCATGAGTGGTGGTAGAAAAAACACGACCCTCGTATTGAATTGCATCACAATACACATCCATGTATAGAAATTGATTTTTGAGCAATATCCATCCAATCGAACCACGAAGGACGGCAACAAGCTTGTCGAAGATCGCAACAACTCCATAGTTCCTATAATGCCAAGAGTGATTGGGAACTCAAGAAATTGCTATCTTTCATAGAAGACTGTCACCATGATCGTATTTGAACATGCGTATCATACCGGTGTGCTCAACCTCTGGGCAGTCTGAGATTTTTGGAAGTGGAACCCGGTGATGAGTGTCCACATTCACAACTTCCCACTCGCAGTTGTACCCAATATAAACAACCCAATCTCCATTTGTACCTGCCCAAGACTTGCCCTCAAGCGATGGCAACTTAACATCATACGTATCTTTATAAAGCGGCATCAACTTGCACAAGACGAGGCCTTCGTCATCCGCACCCATGCAAACATGGTTATAGCGAAGAAGATAAGGGAGATCAAACTGCTCCTGGACCCTTGGGTTCCTTGTAATGATGTTATTAGTTGAGTCGAGAATGGTCTTGAACGAACTTTCCATACTAGCCGAGGTGATGACGTCGCACCGATCAATGAGTTCCTCCACCACCTCATCTTTCAGATCGGGGCAAGAATAACAGGGTTGTTTCTGGCTTGTTCCACCCATGGAGAAGATAATTGAACAATGGTAGAAGGAAGGGTGAAGGCAAATGGAGGAGGGAGGAAGAGCATGCGACAGCAGTTCCCAATCGAGAGGGGAAGGAGAAGAGGCAGTAGATGATTGCCAGGGTACACGAAGAGGCACCCCGACCTACATAGGCGTCCGTTCGGAAATTGTACAAAAGGAGTCACCATCGTCTCACTGACATGTTGGAACGGGACCACATGTCAACGAAACATGGTGTGTCGTTTCTCGTGCAAAATGTGATCTGGCCGCATTGGCCGGAAGTTCCGCATTATTTCTTGACTTTATTTTTTTAATGGCATGTCGTTCAATTTTGAAGCACGTCTAACTGGTACTGTATGTAAAGAAAATATAAAGTACTCTACCACTACTCAACCTCTAGTACTAGTAGTATAATATATATATATAGGCTGGAGCTTCCGCGCTTTCTTGCTAAGGGATGCCCACTTGCTTCTCAAACTATCACCCTCTCTCCAGATCTAAAAACACGGCCTCTCTCTCTCCTCCCCGCTGGTCACAGATCCGCCAGGGAAGGAAAGGACGTGCAGCGTTGATGCACTCCTCGTTGGCGAGTGAGGTCACGCACAGACGACAAGGCCGTCCTCTCAGACCTATCTCCCGTGCGGGATGGCCTTCGTCCACAAGCTCATTATCATAGTGTGTGCAGAGGACGACGACCACGAGTGAAGCCACTTCTCGCCGACCCTTAGGTATGCTACCTCTTTTCGAACCATACCCTTGTTCTATTGCCCCATCTGCCACGTCGCTGCATGTGGATCTTTTTCCACTCCACCATCTTTCCAATTTTCTATCCTCTGCTCTACTGGCCACACAAACGAAAAACCTTAATTTGCACTATTGAAGGAAACCCTACTTCATGCAGACTAATCCATGTCTGGGTTGAATAAGGAAAGGAAGGGAGACTGTGATGTCCAAGAGAGTAGGCATCAAACCTACATCTAGGTTGAAAAGGGAAAAAATCAGTAGCTAAGAAACGAGTCTTGTGTCTCTTGGTAGAAGAAGGGTAGAAAGGCATGACAACACAATAGAGAATGACCAGGTCGATTGGTTTGTTGTTCTCACATAGGAAAAAGGTGCCTGAAGAGAACAAAAATGGGACGTAATCCACATATCCTGCCTGGATATTTGTTGCTCTGGGCAACCATACCTCCCTCACCACTGTTTGCATCTGTGGAGGTACATCGTACTGGTGCGCCCACTGTCTGAATGGGCCTCCCATGCTCTTATTGCCACTTTTTTCTGTTAGTATAATGCCAGCAGTCAAGTCAAGAAATGCTACTGCTAAAGTGATGCCACATTTAACTAATGCCGCACTCAATCTAATACCACCAATATATTTAAGCAATGCCATTTAATGTCACTGGATTATTTCAGGGTTAGCTGTTGATTGTGGATGTATTGATGATTTTTTAGCTAAGGCATTCTAATGTTGTTGCACTGCCAGTATACCAATGATGAATCTTGTTACTACCTTCAGATTTTTGCACTATTAATGCTTATAGATTACATACCTCACTTTCATGAGATAAGTCAATTTTTTTTGTACAGTGTTAAGAGGAAAGGTCAAGAGTGGGCACCTCATCCTCCTCTGGCCGTTCTCTTGATTCGTTCGATCAAGTTTTTATGTTTGATCGATTATCAAGATTAGGATAGCAATTTTTAGGTCCCCTTGAGTTCTAAATGATATTTACCTTGAAGGTACATGGTTTGCAATTTTCTTATACTGTCATTAGTTAATAATGCTAGTTACCTTCAGACTTTTGTTTTTGGTTTAATGCGCATGCACAGCTAGTATAGCAATGCTGAAACTTGTTACCTTTACATTTTGTATTGCTAATTCTTATAGAAATCTTCCAGTGCTAGAGTTTATTGAAATCTATTCAGTAAAACCATTGTACTGTACCCTGTAATAAAATAACTACTCTAATGTTGCACTAGCCACTGGATTAGTGTATATTTGTACTATTCAAATGGTGTTGCATTAGTGTATAGACATAAATAAAGTGTGGCAAGCTTTCCCAGATATGTGCTGAAGAAAACTACTACATGTTTTTCTAAATACTAAACATTTGGGTACTTTAAATTGAACTGATAAAACGTCTTATATTAGGGAACAGAGGGTGTAGAGTTCACTCAAATTCTCCCGGTAAAGCTAGTCACACCTTTGTTAAAATTAATGTTCATTATGTTATCGGAGGAGGTCTGTATGTTTATCTCTAATGCCTGTCGACTACATATCTGACATCATGATGTAATGCTAAGTCATTTCCTTTTGTACAGTGTCACTGAATTGTCAAGGCGGTGATGTCATTTTATTTTAGTTGAACTGCACAAAATATGCTTAAAAGAAGAGGAAAGGTCAGGAATCGATTATTATTTCAGAAAGAACTATATATGCCTTCCTGACATCAGCCGTTGTTGCCTTATTTATTCCTTCAAACAGGTTGTTAGAAACAGTATTGCCACCTTTTCCCATTAAGAAATTGGAATGCTTATATTTGTGAGTCTATGCTTCAACTAGTGCCACTTTTATAGTAATCACACTTTCAATATCTATGCAAACAGGGAACTACACAAAAAGTCCAAATGGCCCAACATTAGGAGCATGTTTTCTTCCAAACCTTTATATCCAATTGGTGGCACTATGAGCTGTTCATTACGAAGGTACATGGTTTGCTACTATCTTGCTACTCTTTTTGTACTGTCATTAGATAGTAATACTAGTGGTTTGCATGTAAATTTATTGGCAGGGTGGACCTACATTGGAGGTGCAGGATAGGATTCAATGATTGGATGCTCAATTTCTGTTGTATCGATTTCACCTCTTCCATCACTGCGAACATGGATATCCTTGGTCTAATGAAGAATAGGCGCTATATTTCTGCTCTGAACCAGCAAAGCAATTGAGTATGAAATTGTCCAGGGAAAAACATGACTGTATCAAATTGTCTAGTGCAAAACATGGCAGATGCTAAGGGGAAGAGATGTGTTTAAACCAAAAATACAAGGTGGGGTATATGTTTACTAGCCGATTGATATTTGTGCAGACAGAGATGTCTGCCCGTTGCTATTTGGCAAACAAACAAAGTGACCACAATTTTGGTTGAACTGCATAAGATAATAGTATAGTCACTGCATGCAGCGCCATTTGAAAATAGACATAGAAAGATTGGATAGTCACTTCATGGACTAGAGAAAAGTAGTAATGTACTATTTATTGGCCAACACTAGGTGCTTCATTGCTCTGGTCTGATTATACAATGGGCATCATTTTGCCAAAGTTAAAGTTTGTATTCCGAAAATATTCTCGCCGTGTGATCGAGAGAAGACCAAATCATATTGCAGTGGATGTTCCTCCATCATGTGTGGTTCATTCTCATGGTTCCAAATGTTGGTGAAACCACTTACGTTTGCAAGAGGAATTGTAGACTTCACAAAAAAATTTGTCTTTCAGGCTGTACTGAATGTTGGCCAAGAGAAGCATCCATATTAGTAGGAAGAACACATGTTTTTTCTAGATCTTTGCTTTGGAGCTACATATTTGTATATGATCTGTCAATCATTGAGATGCATTAACATGTTGATCTTATGTATGGGAATCATACTAGTTGGTTTTTAATTTGGGCTACTCATGTGAACATATTACAATGCCTGGCCTGTGAGTCTTGTGTGAACATTTCAAACGGATTGACTCTTACTGCTGTGCACAGCATGATCCTTATTTCCGTGTTCTCAGTGTTTACAAGTTACTAATAGTTCCTTATTTCTGTTCCCTCAGTGCTTACAAGTTACTGATTGATCACTAGCTAGCCTAGTAATGCGCTCCTGGCAGTTTTAGTTGCGACGCAAGATCCGAAGTGGCAGTTTTTTGAATAAAAATGCCTACCTCTGGTGAAACTAACAAGCAGCTCTGAAGAAAATGTCATGCGAATCTGAAGAAACTGCTAGCAAAAAAGTTCGCAAATGCCCTATCTCCCAGCCAACGTTCGTCAGCTAATGCGATCGTACACGTACACCATCTGACCTACTCGATCCTACACGTACACTATCCGACCTACTCGATCCTACATGGATAAATAGAAGATCACACACGTACTACCTCCTTTCCGGTTTGCAGGGCTCAATTCAAGAAACGACCTACTCGTTCCTACACAAATAAATAGCGGATCATGCAGGTACTAGTATCTCCTTTCCAGTTTTCAGGGCTTAATTCAAAAATCTCACCAACCAAGGTACTCCCTCCGTCCGGGTTTATTAGTCCCGTGAGCCAAAGTAGCGAGACCAACGCATGGCAATAATTAACTACATGCAAAAGTTTAAGCCTAATTAATTCCAGCAATTTAAGTGGTTGCATGCGTGCCCTCCACTGCGACCTGTTGCATGCTCCTCCACGTACTGGCTGCGAGCGATTCTGAGTGGCTACATGCAGCCGGCCATAATTAAGGCAGCTAACTGATGCGAAAAAAAGATGCGCTTTAATTGTTGAGGCCTTCTATATCCATGGAATCTTTATTGACAAGGAGGGAGTACCTCATCTGGATGTTTCGATTGCACTGATGGGACGGGATGACACAGTCATAATTTCAGTTTTTTCTAGTTTTCCACGACAAGCTCGAGCCGAAATTAGTGTTTGGTTTTTCACCGGAAAGCAGACGGAGGGAGGAGGAATTCTATGGGTCCTTAGATGACAATGTGGAGTATGAGGAGTTGTTGGAGCGCGACTGCCTGGCGGAGGAGCAACGTATTGCCGATTTAAGACATGGAGCAGCAGTGCACCGACGCTCTGAGTCGCGAGCAGAGCGCCCGCAACTGGGCCGACTACGTGGAGGCCGGCGCCCGGCAAATAGCCCTGCGGGCTGTCGGGCACGCACGCGTTCGCGACACCGAATTTTACTACAAGCTCGTCAAGTGGGTTTCCCGCTTAGAAGATGAAGCTTCGGTGGACCATGCCGGCATGGAAAGGGCCAATGCGCGTGAGCAATACATCGTATCGCACATCTGGCAAGTCCGAGGCGAGGCGGAGGACGCCGTTGCCGGCGTTTAGCGTGTACGGCATATAGCGGACATCATCGTCGTCTAGTTAGCTAAGAGTAAGTTTGTACTTGTACACTACTAGACTATTAGTGGGAGTAGAGAGTTAACTTGGCTATGATGGTTGTGAACGTGGAAGTTCAGTACTCTATATCTGGATCAGACCTATTACTTTGCTCTGAATGTTGATCTTTCCGTTTGAACATATGGAATGGGCTGTTACTTTTTTAAATGGGTTGTATTTGTCCGCCACGGGTTTAGAGGCTGACTTGTGGGCCTACCAGGTTGACGCGTACACAATCAGGAGATGATTGTACGTGGAGAGGATGACAGTGGGGACCCACCAAGGTCATGGCAAGATGCAAGCAAGTGCCTCCTTATTTCAAGCCAATAATAAAAATGGCTACTCCTAATGGATTTCTGACATCTGGGTCCCATGCCATTATCGACGTAGTCAATAAACGAGAGAATTGCACAACGAGAAATGCCACTACAATTTCCAAACATTGAAAATGCCATCTCATGCCATTTCCAGTGGCATTTTTCGAAGTCTGGAGTGGCATTTTTCAAAGTTTGCAAATTGCAGTGGCATTTTTCAAAGTTTGCAAAAATTGCAGTGCCATTTTTCAAAGTTTGAAAATTGCGGTGGCATTTTTATGAATTGGCATAATAGGAGTGGCATTTATCTAATTTGTTTTTGAGACGGAAGCAGGGTGTGAACTGGGCTGTGTGGGCGCACTCTGGCCTGTCTAGACAACCTTTTCTTTTATGTTTACCACAGACCAACCCAGTGGTTTTTTTGTTCTTTCTGAAAATGGCTAGCCTAGTTTGTTTGTGATTTGTCAAGTAAGTCACTTTGTCAGGCCTGTTGGGCTGCAAACTTTCAAGACGAGGAGAGCTTCATTCGGCTGGCTGAGAAAATGGCCTGACGGTAATGAGAAATAGGCTGTACATTTTTAAAACACATCAAACCGACAATTAGTTTCAAATTTCTTCTTTTTTCATTTCGAGATTTTAAATTGCATTGACTTTTATGCATGGAAAATTTGTTGGTTTTTATATTGATATACATTTATTTTTAAAATCAGTTTGAATGTGACTCGAAATTTCGGGATTAAAAACAGTTCGGACCGCACCGAAATATGCAAAATTTCGTATAATTTTTTAACTGTGGCCACAATATGGGTTGTAATGCTAACAAAATGAATATGGGCTCCAAAAAAATCTTAATAATTAGAAAATGGGCTGTAAATTAATAGAAATAATGGAAGATGGGCGGTATGCTGTTTCCCACGGATTTGAGGCTTTCCTAAAAAAAGGTTAACGCACAAGCAGTGACTGTTGGATGTCCATCCAACGGCCATTGTGCTACTTCAATCTTTGCTCTTCCTTCTCCAGCCACTCAAACAAGCATCGATGGGAGTGCCTACTCCCTCCTCCCACGCCTGGCTGTGCTGCCGTGCAGGCCTCACCGCCCCATCGCTGGCCTAGCCATCCCTCTACTCACCCACACCTACTGTTATTCTCCGGCGACAGCAACCGAACCAGTCAACCCTCGTACTCCCCACCGCGTGGGCAACCACTGTCATGTCTTCCCCGGCTCCATGTCATTCCCTTCGTAGGGCTCACCGTCATCCCCCGCACTGGTGCTCTCGGCGCGGCGTGGTCAACATGGTCAACGAACGACATCCATCGGAAGTCGACTGTATGTGGAGAGGCTGACAGTTGGGTCCACGGCCGCCCACAAGGAAATGCCTCCTTATTATGCGCGAAATAATGATTCCTCCACCTAATATATGGGACCCACCAGAAGGGCCTCAGTATTTCACGAATAATACGTTCCCCCCGCTGACAGCTCGAATCCACCAGCTATCACTACTATGGAAAACCTTACCAGTAGCGCTGGTTTTTGAGCTACCAGTAGCGCGGGCGCCAGCGCTACTGCTACGACGTTCCAGCTATTTTGTAGTAGTAGCGCTTGTTTAGGCCAGCGCTTGTGACGCCTAGATAATCAAGCTACAGTAGTCCTCTACTAATGATGACACATCACCTCTGTCACTGTAATTAATCTCGGGTTGATTCGAAACCGTTTTGAATTTAAATCCTAAATCAATCAAACGACAAAAGTTTTCAAAATATTAAACTAAAATGTTCGGGCTGTGCCAAAAATGGCATAGGTAATTATAGTACAAAAAACACATTTTTATAAAATGCCTAAATACTTTTAAAAGAAATAAAATAGAAAAAAACAAACTAACAAAAAAAAAGAAACCCCCCAAACCCCCGGGCCAACCGACCCAGCTAGCCAACCGGCCGGCCCAGTCGGCCAGCCCACCCCGGCCGGCCCACCTCTCCCCGCATAACCCCCCACCACCCTCGAACCCTAGCCCGATCCACCACCACACCCCCCACTTCCCCCACGATCCCTCGCTCCTCTCCCCCACCCCACGACCCGATCTGGATCGGGGGCGCTCGCCACCCCCCGACCCTGGTGACCGTGTCTACCCG
>NC_041380.1:193271536-193279032 GCF_002162155.2 Triticum dicoccoides
TGCCCCCGACCACGTCGCCATGCGTCCCCGCCACCGCAGCTTGCCGCCCCGGCCGCCTGGCCGGCGCCGTGGCCTCCGGCCCCGCCTTGCGCCACTAACTCCCCTGCTCCGGCCGCCTCGGCCATGGCCTCGCCCCTCTCCTGGCGTCGCCGCTGGCCGTTGGCCGCGCGCGCCCCACGTCCTACACCGGCCACTCGTGCCGCCCCTACCAAGCGGCGCTGGCCCCCAGCGCTCCCGCCCGTGCACCCCCCTTGCGGCCACCTCCGGCGCCGGTGCCCCGGTGTTTCCCCTCGCCCGTGCCGGTTCGGGCGAGCGCCCCCGACCGCGCCTGTTAAGCCCGCTCCAGTGGCCTATGTGCCACTGGCAACTGGGGCCCCTTGGAGTATGACAAGTGGG
Source organism: Triticum dicoccoides (assembly GCF_002162155.2). Classification (NCBI taxonomy): domain Eukaryota; kingdom Viridiplantae; phylum Streptophyta; class Magnoliopsida; order Poales; family Poaceae; genus Triticum; species Triticum dicoccoides. The sequence goes on from NC_041380.1 coordinate 193,271,933, forward strand.
GCCCAGCCCCTGGAACATTAAAAAAATATATTAAATAAATAAATGAATAATAACTAAAATAATTAAAATATTAATTAGTTAATCAAGTAATTAATTAAGTTAATTAATCTTGATTAGATTAACCTAATCACTAATTAAACTAAACAGTTAATTAAGCTAACTAATTAACCTAAACCCTAATTAACCTAAATAGAGGATGACAGGTGGGTCCCCCTGGACCCACATGTCAGGTTGACCAAGTCAACTCTGTTGACTGCTGCTGTCAGCATGACATCATGCTGATGTCATTAATCTGTTTTTCAAATTAATTAAGTAATCAATTAAATTCCAGAAATTAACAAAATCTTTAGAAAATCATATCTTTTAATCCGTAACTCGGATTAAAATACTTTCTACATGAAAGTTGCTCAGAACGATGAGACGAACCCGGATACGTAGCCCGTTCGTCCACCACACACCCCTAACATATCAAACCCGCAACTTTCCCCCTCTGGTTCATCTGTCAGAAAACACGAAACACCGGGAATACTTTCCGGGATGTTTTCCCCCCTTCACCGGTATCACCTACTACCGCGTTAGGGCACACCGAACACCGTGTATTGCCTTGTTATATTTTGTGATGCTTTGTTTGCTCTGTATTCATTATTTCTTCCCCCTCTTCTCTCCGGTAGACTACGAGACCGACGCTGCTGCTGACCAGTTCGACTACGGAGTTGACGACCCCTCTCTCTTGCCAGAGCAACCAGGCAAGCCCCCCCCCCCTTGATCACCAGATATCGCCTATTCTTCTCTATACTGCTTGCATTAGAGTAGTGTAGCATGTTACTGCTTTCCGTTATTCCTATCCTGATGCATAGCCTGTCCTTGCTACTACTGTTGTTACCATTACCTGCTATCCTACTGCTTAGTATAGGATGCTAGTGTTCCATCAGTGGCCCTACACTCTTGTCCGTCTGCCATGCTATACTACTGGGCCATGATCACTTCGGGAGGTGATCACGGGCATGTACGATATACTTTACACGGTTACATTACCTGTGATACTGTTCGGAGATGGGGGCTGAAGGGGCAGGTGGCTCCATCCCGGTAGAGGTGGGCCTAGGTTCCCGACGGCCCCCGACTGTTACTTTGTGGCGGAGCGGCAGGGCAAGTTGAGACCACCTAGGAGACAGGTGGGCCTGGCCCTGGTCGGCGTTCGCGAATATTAACACGCTTAACGAGATCTTGGTATTTGATCTGAGTTGGCTACGAGCCTATACGCACTAACCATCTACGCGGGAGTAGTTATGGGTATCCCGGCGTTGTGGTATCAGCCGAAGCACTTCGTGACGTCAGCGACTGAGTGGCGCGCGCCGGGTTGGACTGCGTTAACGCAACTTCCTTTGTAATGGAGGTTGCTAGGTCTGCTCACCGGCCACGTACGCAACGTGCAGGTGTGCTAAGGGCGATGGGCCCAGACCCCTGTGCGCTTAGGTTTAGACCGGCGTGCTGACCTCTCTGTTGTGCCTAGGTGGGGCTGCGACGTGTTGATTTTCCGCGGCCGGGCATGACCCAGGAAAGTGTGTCCGGCCAAATGGGATCAAGCGTGTTGGGTAAGTTGGTGCACCCCTGCAGGGAAGTTAATCTATTCGAATAGCCGTGATCTTCGGTAACAGGATGACTTGGAGTTGTACCTTGACCTTATGACAACTAGAACCGGATACTTAATAAAACACACCCTTCCAAGTTCCACAGACAACCCGGTGATCGCTTTTCCACAGGGCGACGAGGGGAGGATTGCCGGGTAGGGTTATGCTATGCGATGCTACTTGGAGATGCTACCTGGAGATGCTACTTGGAGATGCTACTTGGAGGACTTCAATCTACTCTCTTCTACATGCTGCAAGGCGGAGGCTGCCAGAAGCGTAGTCTTCGATAGGACTAGCTATCCCCCCCTTATTCTGGCATTCTGCAGTTCAGTCCACCGATATGGCCTCCTTACACATATACCCATGCATATGTAGTGTAGTTCCTTGCTTGCGAGTACTTCGGATGAGTACTCACGGTTGCTTTCTCCCCCCTTTTTTCCCCGTTTCCTTTCTTTCTGGTTGTCGCAACCAGATGTTGGAGTCCAGGAGCCAGACGCCACCGTCGACGATAACTACTACACTGGAGGTGCCTACTACTACGTGCAGGCCGCTGACGACGCCCAAGAGTAGTTAGGAGGATCCCAGGCAGGAGGCATGCGCCTCTTTCGATCTATAAACCAGTTTGTGCTAGCCTTCTTAAGGCAAACTTGTTTAACTTATGTCTGTACTCAGATATTGTTGCTTCCGCTGACTCGTCTATGATCGAGCACTTGTATTCGAGCCCTCGAGGCCCCCTGTCTTGTATTATGATGCTTGTATGACTTATTTATGTTTTAGAGTTGTGTTGTGATATCTTCCCGTGAGTCCCTGATCTTGATCGTACACATTTGCGTGAATGATTAGTGTACGATTGAATCGGGGGCGTCACAAGTTGGTATCAGAGCCGACTGCCTATAGGAATCCCCCTTCCACACTCCTTGGCCGAATTCGAGTCTAGACATTGCAAAACTTTTACTAACATGGCTGTGTGTCTTACGGGCACACGTCGCCATTGGGTGGTAGTAGGATCTTTTACTCCTCGACCTTTACTCTGGGACTCTGATCTCTCCTCTATTCGGGTTAAATGAAGTTTACTAAATCTAACAATAGGATCTCGTTATCACTTTCACCCGGAGAGCCCCTTGTTACTGATGATCGTCTGCTGCAGCAGAAGACCCTGAAGATACTCTCCGCTGTTAACCCGAGAACTTGTGTTCATCGCGTTTGCAATTCCCCTTCCACCGCAAACCCTTATGGATAACTACTTGCAGTTGTTATTCTTACATTCATCCCCAGTTGGTCTTGTTATTACAAGATAACCTGAAAACTCGTCGTTGTTTCGATAATCCTTTGAGCTTACTGCCTTGCTGTTCTTTGTCACCTGAATACCCCTACGGTTAATTATTGCAATTATCGAGTATCCTCTCATCCCCAGTTGTTCATGAGTTTCACAAAAGTCTTCAAAATACTATTCGATCTTCCGAAAATCCTTTGGAGCCTTTGGCTCTTGAAATTCTTGCTTGCTCGCATTATGGTTAATCCCATAAGTCTCGTAGTCTTATTGACATTCCTTGTCATTATCATTTTGGGTCTATTGACTCAATATGTTTGCGAATACACGCAATCATCATTGATCCTTATAAATTACTTTTCTAGCTAAGCTGCCATTCTTTTAACTGGAATTGGTTCTCGACCAATCGAATTGTCTTTGATTGTACCCTAAGGCTACTCAACTTATCCACCCCTAATCAGAGCATTGCTTCTGATCCCTTGATTTGGGAATCATAATTCCTTTGCATTTGACAATTGAGTTAGTCAGTTGTTTCTATAATCCGGTGCACTTGCATTCCTTCTTCCTTTGATAGAGTACCGATACCCACACCAGCTCCGTTGTGGACCATCGGTTCCTTTGTTGGATTTTATGCCCTTCATAATTAATCACCTTGTGAGCTCTTTCCCCTGATACATAATGCCTTTGGTACATTGTATCCTCTGCTTGACCAAAAATGCTCTACTTTCGAGCTTGTATTAATTACCCCGAAGTTTGTGGTATATGTTCGTAAGATGCCCGGATGGGTTGAACCTATGCCTTCCTTAATATGTGTGAACTCGGAAGATTTCACGAGTCATACTCGTCTGGTATTTCACCAGGTAAAACTTTCAACACTAATGCCTTTATCAAAGCGAGAAGTGAATGGAAGATTATACATTGAAGAAGTGGGAGTCGACCTTGAACTTGTGTTCATGCCCATGGACACGATGTAGATCTTATCATTAAAGCTTCTCTTAAATAAATTATTCCTTTGGTATAAGTTCATCTTATATCTAGGATCTGGCCTTTTGCAACCGTGGTTCCGACCATGATTGTTCTTCTTTGATCTCATTTCTCGGACAAGTTAAAACAATTGTCTTCTTTGGATCAATATACCAGTCCAACCTTTACTTTGATCTTGTGTCGAGTATTACCCCCCTGGTATCTCGAGATTATCATGGAACTGCATAACTTTTTATGAGTTCATCATCAAGTGCTACCTTCCCACTGATTCCAATTTTTCGCGGGCTCTGAGTTATTGAACACTCAAAGACACTGATAACTGAACCGAGTCCGCTCTTCGGTTCAACAACTCTTCAGTAAGCTTCTAGAAGTACGAGTTTGTACCCGATCATGCCATTCCTAGCCTGTTTGGCTATATCATTGTCGTGACAATTCTAACTGTGCTACCTGGTCCTTATTCTCTGAGCACCAATTTTTGACGATGAACTAACCTTACGTCGATTCTCCTCGTCATACCCTTTCACCTTAAACAACAAGCTTGAGTTCGAGTTTGTGTCGTACCCATGGTTCCAATGACTTTTGGCTTCATCATTCCTTTGACTTGATGTCGTCGCTGATTGATTACTTCTTCATGAAATCTGTCGACAAATGTGTCGTGATCCTCATCAACCTTATGAGTTCTTCCAGGATATCAATTGAATTCATGATGAGAAATACCATCCTTGTCCCTCGATGATTTGAGTTATCATCGGCAACATTCTTGCCTTCCCTCCCCCCCAACACAAACTTGTTCACAATTTGTGTTGTACCTTGGTTTCCTTGCTATCCAGCAATTGTTCTTCTTTACCTTGGAGTATTACCATCCCTTATGTCAAGAATGTTCCGAGATTTGTTCCACCTCTTGAGAATTCTTGACATAGAAATACTTCTCACCATCACCATTCTTTCTTGGTCCCTGTGTTAATTCCAACAAGTGAACGGTGTTGTTTGGATTCTTTCCTTCTAGCAACCCTATCTCTTTGAAGTTAATGGTCGAAAGTTCATTCTTAGGCTATTGATTATTGCATCACCATTCTGACATTGGTCGTGCAACCCAACCCATATTTCGGGCGCACCTTTCAACCAATGTTTAATTGTGTATGTTTTCCTCGAGCATACTTCCTTATATCATTTGATCTGACAAATGTTATCTCCTTGTTCACTTAATTGTGGACATCCATCTTTTGGGAATCTTGGTGAATTGCCGTTGAGTTCACCAGACACCTCCTTGTCCTCTCCTTGGGTTAATGATGGACTCTTGATAACGGAAATCACTTCATAGTTCATTTCCCCGAGAATCTTACAATGTCATCTCATCAATTTGCGTTGCACCTTTTCTTCTCAGGTATCCTAAGTCTGAGGCATCATGACACCAATTGGATCTGAATCTCGGTCAGATATGATGGTTGGGACATATTTCCAAGAGTTGTAACATTGATCTCTACGTGACCCGGTAACATGATGTCATGCCTAGCACCCCCCCCCCCCCTGGGTGGAGGACCTATCGTTATAATTTCTTTTGCAAGGACAACCATTCTTCCAGGAGGAAATTGTAAGACTTATTCTACAAGTTATTCCTGATGGATCCTTCGTGTTTCCAAAGTCTGATCTTCACCTAAAGACCATGTCAATGCTATCTCGAAGCATGTCAATGGTACTCCGATTTTCAACAGGAACATTTGAAGCACGATGCTAAATTTTATTTATCAATTATCCTAACACTGTTGTATGGGTAATATCATGAGATTCCTCCCCCCCCCCTTACCTAAAGAGTTGTCTACATTATATCCTGCCACGGATATCATGCTCTGCTTGTCCTTGGGAAGGATATACCCCTGATATACGTGTTTAAGCACATTTTCCTTCCCGTTGTTTTGTTCAAACTTTATTGTAAACCACTTAACCGAGCAGTGGTAATCCCCTGCTTAGGTAAACACCTCGGTATACCTTCCTGTCTGGTGTAACCCTGTTTCTATTGTTGATGACTTCCGGTAACCGCCGATGGACGAGAACTTTGCCTATTGGTCCGCCTCGTTCAACGAGCAGGAAGGTGGTTCTCTTCGTCCCTCGCCCTTGGTACCAACGTTGTTGCCGACATAACTGACATGGTACTCTCTGACATGCCTTGCTATCATGACCGTGAAAGATGTCACTGCTCCTATTAAAAAAACCAGATGGTGGGCCCATAACCCACAGTTCCACAGGATCGAAACCTGACTGTCATGTACACCCCCTATTCCCAAAGTTATTCCTCGCGCGTGGACTCGTATGTAATTCACGGGCCACTGTCCTAGTGATCTATTCTGGTATCAGACGCAATACTTACTCTCGTTACTCTGAACCCCTTTCTCACTCTGGTTCAGGCTTTGAGAAACTATCTATCCGCTTGGAACCTCTTATGGTACCTTCGTACCTTACTCTCGAGGTATTTCATATGTTTAACTCGTGAGGTAATCTTATACTAATTCATGGGTTAACCCCAGATTGTTTCCCTCAAAAGCATTATGTCGTAGTGAGCTGCCCCTTATCCTTTCGTAAGTACGATGGAGTTCCCGAAGAAATGATGACATGTTTATCATGATGCATCGGAATAAAGAATTGAAGACATCAACGAAAGGGATTAACTTCTTCGAGAAGATCCGTTAGAATATCGTAACCAAGTCTTTCCCCTTACCCCCCTCTTAAATCTCGGGACGAGATTTCTTGTAGTGGAGGAGAATTGTGACGCCCGGATAATCAAGCTACAGTAGTCCTCTACTAATGATGACACATCACCTCTGTCACTGTAATTAATCTCGGGTTGATTCGAAACCGTTTTGAATTTAAATCCTAAATCAATCAAACGACAAAAGTTTTCAAAATATTAAACTAAAATGTTCAGGCTGTGCCAAAATTGGCATAGGTAATTATACTACAGAAAACACATTTTTATAAAATGCCTAAATACTTTTAAAAGAAATAAAATAGAAAAAAACAAACTAACAAAAAAAAGAAAAGAAACCCCCCAAACCCCCGGGCCAACCGACCCAGCTAGCCAACCGGCCAGCCCACCCCGGCCGGCCCACCTCTCCCCGCATAACCCCCCACCACCCTCGAACCCTAGCCCGATCCACCACCACACCCCCACTTCCCCCACGATCCCTCGCTCCTCTCCCCCACCCCACGACCCGATCTGGATC
>NC_041380.1:193279497-193319110 GCF_002162155.2 Triticum dicoccoides
CCGTGCCGGTTCGGGCGAGTGCCCCCGACCGCGCCTGTTAAGCCCGCTCCAGTGGCCTATGTGCCACTGGCAACTGGGGCCCCTTGGAGTATGACAAGTGGGGCCCAGCCCCTGGAACATTAAAAAAAATATTAAATAAATAAATGAATAATAACTAAAATAATTGAAATATTAATTAATTAATCAAGTAATTAATTAAGTTAATTAATCTTGATTAGATTAACCTAATCACTAATTAAACTAAACAGTTAATTAAGCTAACTAATTAACCTAAACCCTAATTAACCTAAATAGAGGATGACAGGTGGGTCCCCCTGGACCCACATGTCAGGTTGACCAAGTCAACTCTGTTGACTGCTGATGTCAGCATGACATCATGCTGATGTCATTAATCTGTTTTTCAAATTAATTAAGTAATCAATTAAATTCCAGAAATTAACAAAATCTTTAGAAAATCATATCTTTTAATCCGTAACTCGGATTAAAATACTTTCTACATGAAAGTTGCTCAGAACGATGAGACGAACCCGGATACGTAGCCCGTTCATCCACCACACACCCCTAACATATCAAACCCGCAACTTTCCCCCTCCGGTTCATCTGTCAGAAAACACGAAACACCGGGAATACTTTCCCGGATGTTTTCCCCCCTTCACCGGTATCACCTACTACCGCGTTAGGGCACACCGAACACCGCGTATTGCCTTGTTATATTTTGTGATGCTTTGTTTGCTCTGTATTCATTATTTCTTCCCCCTCTTCTCTCCGGTAGACTACGAGACCGACGCTGCTGCTGACCAGTTCGACTACGGAGTTGACGACCCCTCTCTCTTGCCAGAGCAACCAGGCAAGCCCCCCCCCTTGATCACCAGATATCGCCTATTCTTCTCTATACTGCTTGCATTAGAGTAGTGTAGCATGTTACTGCTTTCCGTTATTCCTATCCTGATGCATAGCCTGTCCTTGCTACTACTGTTGTTACCATTACCTGCTATCCTACTGCTTAGTATAGGATGCTAGTGTTCCATCAGTGGCCCTACACTCTTGTCCGTCTGCCATGCTATACTACTGGGCCGTGATCACTTCGGGAGGTGATCACGGGCATATACGATATACTTTACACGGTTACATTACCTGTGATACTGTTCGGAGATGGGGGCTGAAGGGGCAGGTGGCTCCATCCCGGTAGAGGTGGGCCTGGGTTCCCGACGGCCCCCGACTGTTACTTTGTGGCGGAGCGGCAGGGCAGGTTGAGACCACCTAGGAGACAGGTGGGCCTGGCCCTGGTCGGCGTTCGCGAATATTTAACACGCTTAACGAGATCTTGGTATTTGATCTGAGTTGGCTACGAGCCTATACGCACTAACCATCTACGCGGGAGTAGTTATGGGTATCCCGGCGTCGTGGTATCAGCCGAAGCACTTCGTGACGTCAGCGACTGAGTGGCGCGCGCCGGGTTGGACTGCGTTAACGCAACTTCCTTTGTAATGGAGGTTGCTAGGTCTGCTCACCGGCCGCGTACGCAACGTGCAGGTGTGCTAAGGGCGATGGGCCCAGACCCCTGTGCGCTTAGGTTTAGACCGGCGTGCTGACCTCTCTGTTGTGCCTAGGTGGGGCTGCGACGTGTTGATCTTCCGCGGCCGGGCATGACCCAGGAAAGTGTGTCCGCCCAAATGGGATCAAGCGTGTTGGGTAAGTTGGTGCACCCCTGCAGGGAAGTTAATCTATTCGAATAGCCGTGATCTTCGGTAACAGGACGACTTGGAGTTGTACCTTGACCTTATGACAACTAGAACCGGATACTTAATAAAACACACCCTTCCAAGTTCCACAGACAACCCGGTGATCGCTTTTCCATAGGGCGACGAGGGGAGGATTGCCGGGTAGGGTTATGCTATGCGATGCTACTTGGAGATGCTACCTGGAGATGCTACTTGGAGATGCTACTTGGAGGACTTCAATCTACTCTCTTCTACATGCTGCAAGGCGGAGGCTGCCAGAAGCGTAGTCTTCGATAGGACTAGCTATCCCCCCCTTATTCTGGCATTCTGCAGTTCAGTCCACCGATATGGCCTCCTTACACATATACCCATGCATATGTAGTGTAGTTCCTTGCTTGCGAGTACTTCGGATGAGTACTCACAGTTGCTTTCTCCCCCCTTTTTTCCCCCTTTCCTTTCTTTCTGGTTGTTGCAACCAGATGTTGGAGTCCATGAGCCAGACGCCACCGTCGACGACGACTACTACACTGGAGGTGCCTACTACTACGTGCAGGCCGCTGACGACGCCCAAGAGTAGTTAGGAGGATCCCAGGCAGGAGGCCTGCGCCTCTTTCGATCTGTAACCCAGTTTGTGCTAGCCTTCTTAAGGCAAACTTGTTTAACTTATGTCTGTACTCAAATATTGTTGCTTCCGCTGACTCGTCTATGATCGAGCACTTGTATTCGAGCCCTCGAGGCCCCCTGGCTTGTATTATGATGCTTGTATGACTTATTTATGTTTTAGAGTTGTGTTGTGATATCTTCCCGTGATTCCCTGATCTTGATCGTACACATTTGCGTGCATGATTAGTGTACGATTGAATCGGGGGCGTCACAGCGCTACTGGTAAGTTTAGATACTAGTAGCGCAGCACTGGAAAGCGCTACTAGTAAATGAGCGCTGCTGGTAATATTTTGGCCCGCGCCACTTCTAAAATTTATGTTCTTTTTTTTGTATTTTGGCGTTGTACATGTTTAAATAGATATATCTTCTATACAATAACAACTCATCATGAACTAGTCTGTTTAAATAGCATATTCATTACCACTTGTCCTCACCACCAAACAATTTTCGTCAATGAGACATCATATAACAAGTTGGTCACTAGTCATAATCACAACTCCTCATCATCATCAACTCTAACACATTGTAGCACATAATAACACATTCTAGCTAGGACCTACTCCTCTCATAGGACCTACTCTACCCTCTCTTTGGTAGAATATCATAAAACAAGATAGGCATTAACTCTCCATTAAGGAAAATGGACTCTCCATAATAAAGAATAGAGATCATTCTGTTTCCAAGTCTTGGCCTACGCACAATGTTGCTTCCAGTTAGCTCTCTACGATGGTCGAAACATTTTTTGAAATTATTTATTATCATGGCTACCTCACTTTTAGAAATCCGATATGGACATGAGTGATGTGGAAACTGCGGATGACCTGGCCGTTGTGGTCGTAAGCTCATAACATCAATGCGACCTCTCGGCAACATCAGATGAGGCACACAATCCATCAGGATTTTCTGTTCAAAAACATAGTAATAACTTTGTAGTTAGCAATGTAGTTTAGTTTTAGAAGAATTTATGCAAAAGATGCATGGATGTCGTAATAGTAGAAAATCTTACCATGCTATCTCCATTGTTGTTACCGTAGTTCAACACTTGCACTAGTGGCACGTATTGACCATAATGTGGAGCAGTTTGATAATAGCTATTGTAATTCTCAAGATCAGTAAAAAATACGATAAGACCATCTTTCTCCTTATAAGTTAATTGTGCTTCATCATTGTAGTAGTAGGTTTTGTCTACCATCTTCGGTACATTTTTTGAAGAATGAAAATAAGCTGTCAACTATTTTGAAATAAACAATATAAATTACTTAATAAATATGTTTGAAAAACTCACATAGCGGTAGAACTGGAAGCGTGTCAACAAGGACCCAAATGGTCATATTCTTTTCGTCAATGTTAGGATCACCAACATCGTAGGTGAGAAGCATAGCCTCATGAAAATCATACGCCTTGCAAAGTGCTTCCCAATTCAGGCAACCAAAATTGGATGAGTTCACAGAATTGTTTAGATTTATAGCAAAATCATAACCATGATGGGGTCCTTAGTTGAATTATCTTTGTCTCAATGCTTTCATGATATTCAAAACCCTTCTTCTCCAAGACACAGCGTCTTGCATGGCAAGGGATAAGCTAGTCGAATTGTAAAAGACGAAAATTACACGTTGAAGAAGCAGAGAAGTCGTGCAAAAAATAAGAAAAAACACTTGTCGTCGTTGCGTACCATTTCAACATCGAAGGTCTCTTGGAGCTTGATGCTGAAGTGCCGACCTTCTACGAGGTGAGGCCTGTCGCACAGACCGCGCTCATCTTCTGTCACAGCCCTAGAATTCTTCTTTGTAATTAGTTGCATCAGTGAGTGGCATCCATGCATCATGTTTAAATTCTGTTTAAATGTGAATTGGGGAAAGTGGAAAGCCTCAGAGATCATTTCTAAAAATGATCAACATTAAAAATTGCTTCAAACAAACCCAAGAAAATGTTTCTGTTAAGCTATAAAAATATTGGGAAGAAGTAAAACTCAAACCAATATTTTTGGAGTCTCAGGGATATTTATTTTGGGCCTTTGAAATTAAATCAATAAGTATTTGACTTTTGGATTATATTCATTTTATATAGAATATATTTCAAAAGGCCCTGAAATTATTTATGTGCCTTTGGAGAAGTCCATAATGGCAACATACAGATATTCATGAGGTTTTGCCCTGCTTTGATTTACTTTGAATTTGAATCAGTGGCAAAATAATTAAAACAAAATAGAAAACAGAAAGAATTAGAGAGGACAGAGAGAAAATGACACACCTGGGCCTTACCTGTGCCAACCTAGCACTGTTGGCCCAGGCCAGTCATCGCCTACCTCCTGCCAGGAGGACAGCGCGCATGTGGCCGACGCGCGTGAGCCCGCGCCTCGCCAGCTCCTGCTTGCTGCCGAGGGTCTGAACGCCTCCAAGAGCGCCACACAACACTCCGGCCCCTCTCTCTGCTCCCCCGTGCTCATCCCCTCCTCTCCCTCGTCTCTCTCTCACGGCCGAGCGCGCCCATCGCCACCGTCCTCTACCACTATGCCAACCGAGCTCGTATGGCCTCCCCACCATGCTAGAAAGCTCCGTCGTCGAGCTCTACGCCATCTCCACCAAGACACATGGCGCCGGACGCCCTGGAACACCGTCATCGACGCCATCTTCGTCCTCTGCACCGACGGCCACCGTCGCATGATTCATCATCGTCAGTGCATCCCCGACCCCCCCTCGCGCTCGTTAGCCTCGCTGTGAGCCTCCGCACCGAACCCCTCTCTGATGCTGTTGACCTGATGACGTCACACTGGCGTCATACTGACGCAGTAAATAATTTTCTGGATTAAATTTAATCTAGGAAATTCCAGAAAATAGTTATAACTTCTATAAATCATAGAAAATCAACCATAACTCCAAATGAACTAAATTATATATGAAACATTATTAGAAAAATCCAATCTATCCATCTGTACCATTTTCACGCATGTTATAACAACTTAAGGGTACTGTATAGGACAAATCAAATGAATGGTATTTAAATAACCACATGTGGAGTTCGAATTTGAACTTTGGGTTCAAACCAACTTCATTTAATTGTGTTGCTAGTTGCATTAGCTCAATAAACAACATATTGTCATGTCATTATCATGCATCATGTTGTGCATTGCATTGATTGTGTTCCTTCTCTATTGCCGGTGGTTGTCCCCTCTCGATAGACGTGTTCCGACGATGAGTTCGGTGACACCGATGAAGAGCTATACTATCTTCAGAAGTGCCAGGCAAGAAAAAAAACCCTTGTTCATTCCGATACAATCCCACTCTCTCGCTCATGCTCTCTTTTGATGCATTAGGACAACAACGATTCAACTGTTACATGTTGCGGTAGTTGAACCCCTTTCCATTGCACGACATGTCATTGCCATAGTAAATAGATGAAACCCACTAGCATGAGTAGGAGTTGTTTGAGCCCTGGTGTGCCTACTCATTCATGCTTGTTTGTCATGCCTGCTATTGCTTAGAGTTGAGTTAGGTCTGATTCATCGGGAATGAATTGGAATGGTGATGAACATGTCCTACTATGTGTGAGCTAAGTGTGTGAACATGATTTGGTAAAGGTAGTGGTGAGAGGCCATGTAGGAGTACATGGTGGGTTGTCTCATTGCAGCCGTCCTCAGGAACTGAGTTCTGTGTTTGTGATCCATGAACAGTTACTATGACACATTGGGTTCCGGTAACTCGACCCCTCTCGACTTATTAATCAACTTGATCTCTATCTAGGAGTTGCAACTAGTTTTTGTTGTTTGTAGGTAGTGTTAGTAGTCTACCAAGTGGCACCCGGTACAGGTGGGCTTGGGACAGACTAGGCACAGTGGCACGGTGTACCAAGTGGCACCCGGATGGTGGGCTTGGGAACCCTGCACACATCATTTGGGGCCGTGAGTGACACCCCGGCCGGATCTCCTTGCGGATGGAACCCGAATAGGCGATAAACCTAGACTAGAGACTTGTTGGTTAGTCAGGTCGTGGCCGACTCCCTCACCAGGCTTCCGCTTGAAGGTTGCCGAGATACACAACGTGTACATGGTGGTAAGTGGCGAGAGCGTGTGTGAAGAAGTACACCCCTGCAGGGTTATCATTATCTATTCGAATAGCCGGATTCCACGGATATGGAAACTTGGACCCCTTGCATAGTTCATAGACAAATGAAAATGGATACTCTAAAATGCGCGAGATAAGCGTGAGTGCTATGGATGGCCTTCTCGTAGGGAGATGGGAGCGGATCCATAGTGGAGTATTGATATGGTGAATATGTGGACTCGTGTGCACCACCTCAAAAGAGTTACTTGCAGTCGTAGTTCAGGTTAGCCACTGAGTCAAAAGCTGGATTGCTGCAGTTAAACCCCACCATCCCTTTTGTTGATAATGATGCATATGTAGCTACTTCTGATGTAAGTCTTACTCTGTACATTTTGTACTCTCGTTTCCTTAATTTATGTTTTTGCAGAGAGACTTCAGTCTCACTAGTAGTTCCGCATGGACTTCGATGTTTAGCTCGTTACCTCAGCTATGATCTTGTACCCTTGGGAGGGTCTTGTAGATAGTCAGGCTTCTCAGCCTTCTTCATTTGTAGTTGTCTGTACTCAGACATGTTAAGCTTCCGCATGTGCTTGACTTGTATGCTCTGAATGTTGGGTCATGAGACCCATGATTGTAATATCTCGCTCCTCGGAGCCTAATGAATAAATACTTGAGTCATAGAGTTATGTTGTGATGCCATGTTGTATTTACACATATCGAGCATATTGTGTGTATGATTGAAATGCTTGGTATGTGTGGGATCCGACAACCTAGTTGTTTATCCTTGGTAGCCTCTCTTATGGGGAAATGTAGTCTTGTGCTTCCATGAGCCATAGTAGTCCGCTACAGCCCGGTTCACCGGAGTCCTGCTAGCCCAGCACTACTGCTCCGGAACACTTGACTGGCCGGCATGTGATTCACTTCGTTCCTGTGTCTGTCCCTTCAGGGAAATGTCACGCGGTGACATCCGGAGTCCTGCCTAGCCTGCTATAGCCCGGTTCACCGGAGTACTGTTAGCCTAGTGCTACAGCCTGGATTCGCACGCTGCTGACCGACATGCTCGATGTTGATTCATGTATGCCTGTCCCCATAAGCTAGTGCCACTTTGGGTTCACGACTAGTCATGTCGGCCCGGGTTCTCTGTCACATGGATGCTAGCGGCACTATCATATACGTGAGCCAAAAGGCGCAAACGGTCCATGGTAAGGAGACACCCGTGGGAATACCGTGCGTGAGGCCGCAAAGTGATATGAGGTGTTACCGGCTAGATCGATGCGACTTGGAATCGGGGTCCTGACAGCTTTGGTATCAGAGCCTGACTGCCTATAGGATTACCAAGCCAAACTCGTCGAAGTCGTGTCAAGAAATGCTTTAGTTATATAAGGGAATTGATTGTGGAAGGGAGCATAAGGCTCTTTTTACTCCTTTACCTTATGTCCTTCTGATCTGAGTCATCCTCTCTCTTCTATGGGGATTAATGTAACGCCCCGGACACACCCGCCGGTGGTCGTCACTCCTGGCGGGATCTAGACTGGCCCCACAGATCAATACTAGTCTTTTCTGCGCACTTTGTCCTCACTCGTGCGCACCCGGGAGAAACTTCCCGGTCGGTCACCCATCCTAACACTACTCCAAGCTGAGCACACTTAACTTTGGAGTTCTGTCCGAATGGGCTCCCGGAAAAGAAGGAATTCCTTATTGATATGAGTAGTCGATCATCCCTAATAAGCCAGGCTATCACATACGCCCCCACTCAGAGGAACCGACGTCCTCGCCGGGCCATAGGAACGTTCCCTCTTGGCACAAATGTCTGTGCTTCTAGTCCGGTACATGTGCCATGCTAGGTGCCACGACGGGTCACAAACGTCATGAACAACATGACCACGCACCTGTCCGTAACCATCCGTGTAACCGCGAGGGTCGGCTCTGATACCAACTTGTAACGCCCCGGACACACCCTCCGGTGGTCGTTACTCCTGGTGAGATCTAGACTGGCCCCACAGATCCATACTAGTCTTTTCTGCGCACTTTGTCCTCACTCGTGCGCACCCGGGAGCAACTTCCCAGTCGGTCACCCATCCTGACACTACTACAAGCTGAGCACGCTTAACTTTGGAGTTTTGTCCGAATGGGCTCCCGGAAAAGAAGGAATTCCTTATTGATATGAGTAGTCTATCATCCCTAATAAGCCAGGCTATCACAATTAAGAACTAGGCTTCTCGTATATCTATCAGCATCACGTGTTACTAATCCGTAGACTTATAGGATTGTGGTTTCAAGTCTCAGTTCAGCTTCTACTACTTCCGTATGTTCATAGCTGACCTAAGAACCTTGTTACTATGATGTTGAGTGGCTATGCCATCATTTTGTAGGATGTCTCAAATCTTTTTCGAACATTTACAGCCGTTATGATGTCCGAGTCATCCCAGGTTTCTAAACAATCTGATGCATTTGCAAATCATTTCTTTCCGTTCCCAATGTCCTTTTGGTCAGAATAAGCACACTAATCAATGAGTTGAGGTACTCTATTGTCTTGACATACATGTTCGAGCTATTATTATGACACTAGGGTATCTTAGAGATAGTAATCTAGACATGTTTGGTGTTCCCTGTGTGATGATTCTGGCCACCATTCTTGATAGCATCTCGTGATGTTATTTAGTTAGTAGGTATTCTACTCTTGGGTTCTTGACCCAAGATTCACCCTACTTACCTCGTGTTGATAGTGTTGCTCGTACCTTTAGGATATTAGTAACCTTTGCGATAGTCCTCGAGGTCTGTGGTATTTCCTTCTTCCAAATACCATGAACTTCTTATGGCAGAAGTTCTTTTGAACCAAAAGATCAGAACCAAAGTGCTCTTGAGGAGTTATCCATTCTAAATTGTAACTCTGCCAGTTCTACCTTTCCGCACGGGTTATCTGGAAGAAATGTTGAGCTTTGCTCGACATACTAATCTATGCATTCGCAACTCAGAAAATCATATGTTCCTTTGAGTTGTCCCCCTTCAGTTATATTCGGACCTTCATCTATCAATTGATAGTCAAGAGTATGTGAGCTTTCGTTCATCGGTGCCTATCGTTCTTGTGGTCCGTCAAGCCATTCTAGTTCGGAATGACTAGGAGAAACAAACTACAGTACCTCATCCATTTCTAGGATTGGGTCAAAGCAGTTGTATTCCGCAGATCAAATGCCAACCCAGCTTTTGATTCTGTTCTACCCTGAAGTGTTACCCACTTTATGTTAGGAATATCATGAGAATTGCACCATCTCTTATGAATTCTTGTTGCAGTGATACTTCTTGCCATCATTGTTCATTCCTTGGTTCCCGTGTTATTGTAACTGGAATGCCGACAAGTGAATTGTGATGTGTGAAATCAATACTCCGAGCAACTCGTTGCTTTGTAGTAAATGGACAATATTCTCATTTTTAGAGTGTTGATTATTAAATCATCATCCTAAGATTGATCGTGCTACCTAGTCCTTATTTCTGGTGCACTCTTCGATCAATGAGTGATGATTGTGTCAATCCCTCGCTCTTTTGATCATATCGTCTTGCCTTGAAAAACAAGATTGTTCTCGAGCCTAGTAACATATCGGTGGTTCGTGATGTTCCGAATATCTTCTCGGAAGTATTACCAGGTTGTCACCTGACCGCTATGTTGAGTTTGTGATCATGTTGGTTTTCCTCCAAACCACCCATTCTCCAAGAATCTGTGTTGGATACCCCTGAGCTAGTTGGTTAAGCCAAACAACAACATGGAGAGTTGGAAGATAAAAGCTTGTCTGACTTAGTTCATGTTAAGGGATATCTTTTTGTGTGTGTGTGTGTGTGTTGAAGAAAGATGATATCTCCATCGATTGGTCCTCGTGATCAGTTGTTGGATCTATTTCCTTGTCAAAACTTTGACTTGAGTACAGGCTATCGTCAAGTCAAATCAGAACCAACGATGTTCGTAATGTTGTCTTACTCATGGTTGTTTTCCTGAACCATACACCATTTTATCCTTTGGGTCTGACCAATGCTATCATCTTGTTCACTTAATTGTGGAATTCCATCTATATGGAAGCCTGGATGGATTGTTGTTCAGCCCATTGACAATATTTTCATCCTGTCAATGATTCATATTGAACATCTAAGTTAGTGTTGGAAACTTTTGAAAGCATTTTCTTCATGCTAGCTCATGAAGTATATGTTATGGTGAAAGAAGTGACTTCCCCTAATTCATGTGCATTCAATGCAAGTTGTCGCCGTGAATTCGAGAAAGATTGTTTTTGTTCCCTTAGGAATCGTCCCAAGTTAGTCATGCCTATATGCAAAGTACTATATGGTTTGATAGGTTGGACGCCTCCATTCCATATGTGCTTCCTAGCACAAAGCCACTGATTGATTTGTTCGAGGCGAAGAAGTTCCTTCTTAAGAATCATGACTTACGTAAGGACTACGATATCCTCGATGATGGTTCCCAACCTGAACTCGGTAGTGTTTTATTATAAGACTACTACGTGGTCATGCTTGAACCAACTGTTAGCCTGGTTCACCGGAGTACTGTTAGCCTAGTGCTACAGCCTGGATTCGCACGCTGCTGACCGACATGCTCGATGTTGATTCATGTATGCCTGTCCCCATAAGCTAGTGCCACTTTGGGTTCACGACTAGCCATGTCGGCCTGGGTTCTCTGTCACATGGATGCTAGCGACACTATCATATACGTGAGCCAAAAGGCGCAAACGGTCCTGGGCCATGGTAAGGCGACACCCGAGGGAATACCGTGCGTGAGGCCGCAAACTGATATGAGGTGTTACCGGCTAGATCGATGCGACTTGGAATCGGGGTCCTGACAGCTTCGCAGTACTCGCACATAGCGAATTCCCTTTCGTGGTCAGACATTTCCTAATAGGTAATTAATAATCCATCATCGAATACATATATAGTAGTTTGTAGCAAAGATCATCATATAACAACTAAAACACCTAAAATTTGTAGTTTGTAGTAGTTTGTAGCAAAGATCATCATCGAACCTAGTCTGTAGCAAAGATCATCACATAATCCATCATCGAATACATATATAGTAGTTTCTAGCACATACCGCACTCATCTTTTGCATTCAATAAGCAAATAACTAATAAGTAATTAATAACCCATCATCGAATACATATATAGTAGTTTGTAGCAAAGATCATCATAAAATATCACTAATACATCTCGAATAATAGCTCCTCTAGGTTCAGTGGGCCGCGGTGGACACCCAAAGAGAAGGAACCATCACAGGATCATAGCTCCGGTAAGATCCTTGAAGAATTTGCCAGGTATTGGAGAACCTGATGTCCGCCAACGCAACCATGTAGCACTGGACGTGCGCGTCCTCCTCCGTAACACAGTGTTGTACCACCTACATGGGGGACTCAAGGCTCTGCACCGATGCCGGCCCACGTGACCGCCACCAAAGACGCTCCGGGTCGACGACGGGCTGGCTCCTCACTAAGTTGCGCTCACCAGAAGGTAGCACAACCCAGTACCATCCTGGCAGAGCCCAGTCCCGTACATGGCCCTTCTGCTCAAGCAGGCCTCCTCCGCCGAGTCGACGACGAGGATGCGGGATAGGCATCATCGATGTCGAGGACAAGATGCTTAATTATGAAAACAAAATTAATAAACACTTAGAAAAATTCGGCATGATCTTTGCTAAAAGTAGGACATATCGAGCGCCAGAAATTTGCCAGAACGTAAACGAAACGACATTTCTGCCAAAACATAGGCCACCCGGAAAATTTTGACATGTCCGAAATGTGACATGTTCAAAATATGACATGTCCACCGCGAATTTGCATATAACAGGAAAAATTGCTTTAATTAAAAAAATAACAACTATTGTTTTAACTAAAAAATACATAGAATTCTGTTAACTACACCTAAAACAACTAAAACACCTAAAATTTTGTTAACTACACCTAAAACACCTAAAATTCTGTTAAATACAGCTAAAACACCTAAATTATATTAACTGCACCTAATTAAAAACCTAGCTAAATTTCTGTCCTAACTTTAAAACCTAGCTAAATATAAAAACCTAGGGTTCATATGAATTAACTACGGTTCATACTACCTAATCTTTCCTAGCTAGGGTTCGATCATAACCTACATTATTATAAGAACCTATAGGGGGAAGAGAGCCCGTGCGGGGGAGGGGGACCGGAGTAGGACGCAGGGGCAGTGGACGGATCGGGGGATTGAGGGATTCTAAGCGTGTGAGTGTGAGTGATTGAGAGGGGAGGGGCGCGTGGGCCGGCGCGGGAGGAAGAAGAGGTGGGCTTAGCAGCAGCGCGGTTGAGGAGGCCCAGCGCTATAGCTAAAGCTGGAACAGGGGGCCGAGAGCATGGGCCATCAACAGCAGCGTTGGACGGGAAATCCCGTGCTACAGCTAACGTGCGCTTGCAGCATTGGTGTTGTCCGGCGCTACTACTAAATAGCAGTAGTGTGGGGTCTTTAACCAACGCTACTACTAAATGTCTACCTATAAGCATTTTCCTACTAGTGTATATCTTCGCATGAAAGGAAGTGCCTCCTTATTGCGCACAAAAAAATGAATACTCCCCTTTCTAGCTAGGACCCACCTGGTCAAAGCGTACGTAGCATTGTCATTTTGGTCGCGAACATGGACGTACATACGATCGGTCTATCTGCAGGCTGCAGCGATGAACCGTGGTTGTGCAAGGAAGGGCACGTGTCGTAGTAGAGGTGCACACGTGTCGTAGTTGAGGCGCTTGTAGCATGTACACGTACATACATCGGCCAGGGTGCAGGAAAGTAAATACAGCCACGTACGTACATACGGGCAGGGTCTCCAACGCCTGCTCGCGCATATGTACGGCCAGGGCTCGTGTACATGGTTGGGTCAGAATGGAGAAACTGCATCGTCGTTGTGTTCATGGGAGGCAACAGAATGTGTCGTGCTCATCGGGAGGCAACGAAACGCGTGCTGTTCATCGAGAGCCAACCGGCTTGGACAGGCGATGGAAACAAGGTCTGGCGTACCACAGAACGGAGGAAACAGCCTTGTGTTCAACCGGTTACGGGATCCTGTTCATCGAGAGGGGTTTGGCGTACCGCAAAATAGAGGAAACGGACCTCCTACGGTGGAAACAGGGCCCTGTTGATTGGGAGGGGTGTGGCGTACCACAAAATGGAGGAAACGGAGTTGTGTTGGAGCGCTACGGTCGAAACGGGGGTCCTGTTCATCGGGAGGGGTGTGGCATACTGCAAAATGGGGCTCCACGTGATACTGTTCATCTCCACCATCGACCTCCTCCCGCCTCCACGGGCTACTGTTCATCCACCGTCGACCTCCTCCATCCTCCACCTGCGACTGTTCACCCACGGGCTCCTGTTCATCCAGCCTCCACCGCGCGCTCCTCCACCGGCTACTGTTCAACCAGCCCCCTCCACGGGGGTCCTGTTCGACCACCCCTCCACAGGCTACTATTCATCCAGCCCTCCACCGGCTACTGTTCAACTAGCCCTCCACCGGCTACTGTTCAACCAACCCTCCACGGGGTCCTGTTCATCCAGCCCTCCACGGGGTCCTGTTCATCCACTAGCTCGATCGATCGGGGTACTATTCATCCAGCGGCAATGGCCTCTACTACCCTGGGTTCCTGTTCATCCAACCCCCACCGGGAACTATTCATCGAAACCCCCCAACAAAGATCACTGTTCATCCAGAGGTAGCATCGACTGGCTTTAGTTAGCAGCAGTAGCGCAGGAATCGCTCGATCGGGTTCAGTTAACAGCCATTGATCGATCGCACGGGTTTAGTAGCGCGTAGCTTGCAGTGCAATCGCTCGGGTTCAGTTAGAGCCCAATGCCTCACTCGGGATCAATTAGAGGCCAATGCCTCGCACACATGCGCGTATGTACAAGAGAAACGCACATCGCTCGGCCCCCGACCACCCACCGTAACCGGGAACTCCCCGATATTTTCCTCGCCCTCGCTTCTACCATGGTTTTTTCCGTCATGAATGGCCCAAAGAATGTCATGCAGCTGCGTCTCTGGCCCGCCCAAGACAAAAAGCCCATTTTCTGTCATGATTTTTTGTCATAGAAGTAGGACCCCACTACATCTATGATGATACCGGGTTTTGTCACAATTATGGTCATAGAAGTGTCATAAGTATGGCAGATAAAATATTCGTGCGGCCCAAAATGTCACGGATGTGTCTTTTTTTGTAGTGAAGCACACCGGTAGAAAAGAGAAACAAGGAACACCGTGTGAACCTTGGATTTTGCAAAGCTTTGAATGACAAGAACAATGGACAAGAAGGAATTGGGACCACTCTAGTTGAAATGAGATAAACAAGGAACGAGGAAGAACAAATTCGAACATCACTCCGGTTGAAAAGAGATGCAAGACTTGATAAGATGAAAAGAACTTGAGTAGAGGGCACCACACCATATAAATGGATAAACAAGCAAACGAACATGATCTTGACAAAACGAGATGATGGACGGTGAAGAAAAATGACAACTTCTACCCAAATTGAATTTGAAGAGCATCCTTGCAAAGAAGGATTGAACAGAGTTGTTGGAAAGTCAACAATAAAAAGATATGATTCTCGTGGACTTATGGAAAATATCTCAAAATTATGAGGTGAAGACCAGCCACTAACGGAATCAATTGGTTGAGATCAACGAAGAGATGAAAACTTGTTTCGCTGAGAGGATAGGAGAAAACTTGGATCATTCATAAGCACCACAATTAGCACAATCCTTAAGGAATGATTTAGGTGAAATCTTTACCAAGATAACTCAAATGAAGAGATTGATGGATTTAAAATACATCATTCTTGACAAAATGTGAATCATGAAACACGAAGAGAAACTGTCAAGAGTGACATAACACCATCTCAAAAGGTAAGATAGAAAGGATTGCATTTCGGAATGCAAGATGAAGAATGCTTGTTCTTTTCCAACAAGGATGTTGATGAACACTTGAAGAAGGAATTATATCCTTAAAGAACCACTCTATTGATCCTTTGAGAAAACTCCGGCAATAAAAGAATGATCCCATGAAAGGAAATTTAAAAATAACAAGACGAAGCCTTGCAATGATTTGGATGGCACTTCGGGATGAGATAATTGAGAGAGCTTGGAACTCCGGAAAAAAAGGAAAAGATGAAACACTAGAACTGAGAATTTATTCATCATGAGCAATCTTTGGAAGAAAGGATTAAATCACCTTGTTGAAATAAGAGTAGGAGTTATGTCATGCTTATCCTCATCAATTTTAATGGATGACAAACGGATTTGGCATGCAACTTATTCCTCTTGGAAAAAGAACCGAGCAGAGAAAAAGCACAACTTGGGAAGGTCTTCAACGAACCACCGGTAGGCTTTAGGAAAGAACGAATGAATTGATATGATACCAAGAGAAGAGTAATCTTGAATGGACCATCGTAAGACTTTGAAAACGAACAAACAAAGAGAACAAATCACCAGGAAGAATTAGAAATGAACAAAGATACTTGAGGGAATTTAGATAAAAGAGAAAAACGAGATCATGAGCTGACTAAAGAATACTTGAATGATGCACCAACACGAAATAGGAATGAGAGCTGAACATTGAGAATGTTTAATATTCAGAAATGATGGCCTTCGGATGATCGAGAAAGGATTCAACTCCTGAACTGCGTCAGATGGGCGAAAAGAATTCTCATAATCGAAAACAATTATGAGAGGATGGCATCAAGCCTGAACTACACATCTTCAAGAAAACGGACCAAGATTTAGAAAAAAAAAATCTTCTTCGGTCTTCAAATCTTGAGAATGATGATGAGAAACACCACCATGAATTGTTGAGGCACTCTGGAATGAATAATAGAAATGTTGAACCAATGATGAAAATAATTTCAAAGATCTTGGAGAAAACATATGACTGATGAAAATTCATTCTTACATCACATTTTAAAAAGAATTTGAGAATAGCTCCAGAAAAAATTAGAAGAGTCAGGTAAGATCCTGGGAAAAGACCTGTGGGTTAGGGCCCACTCAAGAGAAACACCGTTGAAATTATTTTGAAGAGAGATTGCATCGGTTGAATCAAATGACTTGAATGACATAATAATCTCCAAATAGCCTGAACGGATTAAGAATGGAAACATGAATCTTCTGAGATATCTTCAGCACTCCGGATACAAGTATTGCAATGTTAATGATCAAGAGATGCTTGGATAAGAACTTCCAACATGAGAAAGCATTTGAAACGAGGAAAGGGATATGATCAACACCAAAAGCTTGAATTGAATCCACTAGGGAAGAAAAGAGAATGAAGAATGATAAACTTGAAGCTTCCTTAGTATCTTCCTGAGAATCACCGGATAAGAACATTGACGGAAAAGAATGGAGAGACTTCCCATCAATAGGAAGGATACTTGATTAAGAAATCTGAGTCCTTGAAGAAAAGGGAGGGAGGGCGGGAAAAACAAAGACAACTTGGGACGAATGAAACAAACACCGTTGAGAGAACTTAGAATTGATCTTGCGAATGGGGAAAATGATAGGATCATCTTGAGAAGAAGCGCACCGGTTGGAAAAGTATTGACATGACAATCTCGATAAACAAGAAGGATTAGCACTCCCATAGAAATATGAGAACATCGCTTATAATAAGGTATGGAATCAACACTTAACATCGAAGCAACTTGAATACCACAACTCATGACGAAACAAAGGATTGGCTTGCAAAATAAACCGGAACAAACATATGATAGAGAATTCGTTCGAAGTTTTCGTGGTGGGGCCCGCACAGGCTCCATCGTACAGCACCATCATGTACAAGGAAGTGCACATGACATATGAAGCGTCCCCGAGTCAGCATAGCCAAGGACTCTTTAAGACACAACGAGACCATTGTAAAGCCTACCATGGACATGCGGACTACTAGATGTCGAACCCCAATCTCATATCATGCATCTCTCGGAAAGATATCCTAGGTAACTTTCCCACCTATGAACTCCCGAAACTTTCTGGTTATGCAATCTCGTGTTGGGGATATAGGGAGACACAATATGTCACACAACTATCAAGCCCTGCGCTCCAACTATAATCGTCCTTCAACACATAACCAAGAAACCTTCGGAAATCGTGTACCACAAACCTTCGAAAACATCCGATATACTAGATGTGGCAATACATCTGATTGCTCTCCCCGGTACTGAGTGTCGTCAAACTACTCTCACCACAAAGAGTATAGAAGCATTTCGGATGTCGGCGACCTCTGGTATTCCGGAACTGAAATGATAAGCACCGTGACCAAAACATTTTGGAGCTCAACTCCTCACAACCCCTAAATTTCAGGAGGCACCAAGAAAGAATTCCCGTCACAATGATATCGCAATGATGCAACAATATCCGCGTGATCCTAAAAAAATGAGTGAAAAAGAGGAGAGTGAAGTCAAAACATCTATGTCAGGAGTCCTCACCAGAGCGAAGAAGGGGATAAGGAGTAAAAATAATTCCTACTCTCCGATATAACTAAGTCTTAAAACAGTTTTTCTTCTAGACTCAACAACAGCAGCGGTTTGATCAATCAAGGGGGCTCCTAAAGTCGGTAAGGGTTTGATACCAACTTGTAGCGCCCAAGATGCGATTCTATCCCAATCACGTGATGAACTCCTGATTGGGGCACAACCGCATTTTGAGCGCATAGCAAGGTGGATATCATTACAACATACCATGTACGGAATAGATGATAATACAAGATAAAGGCTTACACTCGCCACAAGTTACAACATGAATACAACAGTTCATCAATACATAGCATTCATCATACAAAAGAGTAGGATCCGACTATGGATGAAAACAACCGAAAAGAAGAATGACATCCACCCTGCTAACCCAGGCTCCCCGACCCGGAACCTATCCCTTGATGAAGAAGAAGCAGAAGAAGAACTCCAAAACAAGCAAGCATCACGCTTTCACATCAAAGCTTCGCATAACCTATACCTGCAACTGTTGTTGTAGTATTCCGTGAGCCACGAAGACTCAGCAATCCCATTAGCATGGGTATCAAGACTAGCAAACCTTAATTGGTGTGGAAAAGGATAAGTGGTGAGGCTGCAGCAAGCATCTAAGCAATATACAGTGGCTAACTTACGAGTACAAGAGTAAGATGAGAAAGTACACAAACGGTCACAAACTAGTAATGATCCTGAAGTGATCCTGAACTACTTACGTTCAAACATGACCCAACCGTGTTCTTTTCTCGAATGCACCCGAAAAGAGACTGTCATGGTTATGCACGCGGTTGGTGTATTTTAATTGTGTTTAGTTCAAGTCCACAACAAACGGATATTTAACAAATTCCCATATGCCACATAACTGCGGGCACGGCTATCGAAAGTTTAAACCCTGCAGGGGTGTCCCAACTTAGCCCATGACAAGCTCATGATCCGCGAAGACAATCATGCATCGCGGGACCCTCCGATCAGACTCGAAATCCCGGTGCACAAGACATTTCAACAATGGTAAAACAACTCCAGCAAGACCTCCCGGCATGCCGACACCCTGATAGTAGCCGGGCGTATCTCGTCTGAGGCCACGTCCGGATAAGCGAAGCGTACATGATCCATATACCCCAAATTTCCTAGGGGCAGTCCCGCATGGTGCTCTAGTATGGGACCAACACCATCAGCACTGCCCCCCCCCCGTATTAGGTTGAATAACGAACCTTGTGTAGCGCTAACTCCCTATGCGTAAAATTTATTATCATGTTAAGTTATTATGTTGAGCAAATGGTAAAACCAATGTTGGGCCTTGCTGGAAGAGTTTTATTCAAAGCGAACTGTCAAGAGGGGCCCATAAACCATCACCGTGTTGGGGACGCAAAATCAAGGAACATAACACCAGTATGACGGAAACTAGGGCAGCAAGAGTGGAACAAAACACCAGGGAAAAGGCCGAGTCTTCCACCGTTTACCAAGTATATATGTGCATTAGTTAAATAAGAGATATTGTGATATCCCATGATATCCATGTCCCAACATGGAACAAACTGCAACTGCACCTGCAACTAGCAACACTATAAGAGGGGCTAGCAAAGTAGTAACATAGCCAAACAACGGTTTGCCGAGAAGGTGAAAAAGGTTAGAGGCTGGTTCATGGAAATTTGAGAGGCTTGATATCCAAGGTGAGATAGCATCAAGACAAGTAGCATAGCAAAGATAGTAGTGAGATCCAAGGTGACTGTCATCTTGCCTGAAATCCCTCTATGAAGAAGAATGAGTCCATGAAGTAGATGAACCAACATAGTCGAACGGATCCTCACAATCGCAATGTAACCGGAACTATCAAGAAGAAGCACAACCGGAAAGAAGCAAACGACATGGTAAACAACCATCACATAAACATGGCATGATGCACAATCAAATATGATGCATGTCCATTTTAATGAGGCATGGCATGGCAAAGTGCAACAAACAATAGTACAAGGTAAGTGGAGCTCAATATGCAAGGAGTTGCATATTGATGAAACACCATATGCAATTATTTAGTTGTATATTGTCATTCATCATCGTGTGTGAGGCCTTCCTCCGCATTACCCCACACTTTAGCCTGTGGCTCAAGACCTTCAATGTGAAGCCGAAGATGATCGAGGGGCGGCAGGCAGAGTGTAGAGGTGCCGTAATAAGTAAAAGCGGTGATGCTCCATGGCCAGAGGGTTCCTTCCCAGAGGTGTCCAGTTTGTGGCAGCGGGAGTGGTTTTATATCACAGCTCCCCGGAGTACCAAGTGGGTAGCCGCCCCTGCCTTTCGCTCGGGCCCCTCACCACCACTGACGTCATGGATCAACAAGGAGCTGAACTGGGGGCCAGTAAATGATGTGCCGATATTGCAGAGTCGCATCCGAGATCTCCTAGAGAGAGATGTTAGCCTGGTCATGGTAATGCAAGTCATGCTAGTTCGTCAAGTCTCGACTTGCAAACGTCGACCCCTCCGTATGTGGGAATTCAACCCGGAAGGACCACGAACTATTCAACACTTCCTCGGCATGACGCTCGAAGAGATGTACAAATTGTTCTTCGAACCCCAAATAAAGTGTCCGCACACCATCGAGGATGCGGGTCTGAGCTGTAATCGCCCAGATACCCAAGTAAGTAATCCCATGGCCGAACATGCTATCTTTTTATTTATCATAGCATTATTCTTAAAAGTTGCTCTTTGACCAAGATTGGGTAACAAAGGTGAAGATGATCAGGTGTTCGGCCCCCCTTCCCGAAGGCTCGGCCAATCCAGTACTGGCCAGAATGCTCGAGCCGGCGCCTTATCAGGCGCCCTTAGGGGAAGATGAAGGGGGAATAAAGAGGCTGAAAGCAGGCCTCACTCATCATTCATCCGAACCGGGGGAATTAGCGCCTCCGCGAAGGAGGATGACCAGGAAGAAGAATCTGAAATTCCCTCTCCACAAGGAAGGAAGAGGACCACCTCTGATGACCCGGAAGCAAAGGTTTCCAAACGGGGGAAGAAATCTTCGCCAGAGGGTCCTGCCTCGGAGGGTACCCTTGCCGCACAGTGCCCACAAGGGGATCAGCCCTCGACTGAGCTGTAAGTAAACAAAAAGTACTTAATAGTGAAAATATCCTACCTTACTTCTGAAGACAATAACCGAAGCTTATATCTTGTAGTTCGGATCGTAGCCCTTCTCGACAGAGTTCGTCTTCGGGGGATCTTCTTCCAGAGAAGATGGAGAGCGAAACACCTCCCGATGCCACCTCGCCTCATGAGGCGGGCGACCCTGAAGTGTCGTCATGGAGGGTTTCTCCTGATCCTCCAAGGCTAGAGGCTAATCCTTCGGCCACCCGAAGTCCTCAGTATTCGGCTCCTAAAGAGATCAACAGAAAGAGTCTGGAACCGTCTGGTGTGCGATCGGACGCACTGAAGGATCTTCTGGAGCAAGAGGGCATCTCACAAGCGCATCGTACGCTAATGGGTACGGTGATCGAGAGGATTTCATCCGCCGAACGCGGGTTGCATGAAGCTTTTATGAGTCTACTAAAAGGCTTTGAGGTACGTGAAATAGTGTATATTTTTGACAATACCGCACACGTTAGGTGTGCCTTATGCAGATAGTAGCCCCTGAGACTCTGGTTGCTGTCGAGAACGGTGGAAACAGAGGATCATAGTCCCAGGTAATAATCAGGCTGCCTTTATGTGCAGATGGCTGAAGGTCTGGTGGCTAGCCGGATTGGTGAGTTTGCCAAGCTGAAGCAGCAACTTGATGTGGCAGATGCCGACATCGTGCATGTCAACAAGTGGCTAGATGAGGCACAGGGTATGTGATTTCTCCGGTGATCAACACATAGTAAGAGGAGCATGATGCTAGTATCTTTAATATGTTGTGACTGTAGATGGAGCCGCCACCGTGGAGACCCTTCGGGCGGAACTTGCCCGAGCCAAGGAACAAGCCAGGAATAGTGATGTGGCCGCTCTAAAGGCGGCCGAAGAGCTGAGGGCCGAATAGGCTGCTCATTGCCAAAGCAAGGAAAAAATAGCCAAAATGTCCATTGAGTTGAAAGATGGCACCGACCGTTACCAGCTTCTTGAAAAAGAAAGCCGAGCGAAGGCGATGGACCTGGAGAAGCCTATGGTAGCAGCCAAGGAAGCCCGCTCCAAAATCAGAGCAGCAAAGAAGGAGCTACGTCAAGCTGGAGATATCACGGCTGGGAAGCCCTTTTTGTTGCGAACGAAGTTCGGAGATCCGAAGTATGCCCCTCTTGATCAACTATGGAGTTCTGCAGACGCATACGTGGATTTGGCAGCAAGTGCTACTGATGCAGCCGAGTACTTCAAGGATCAAAACGATCATGAAGTGGAGAAGCTGTTCTGGTCACAGTTCCATGTTCCAGTGTGTCCGCTATTGCTGAATGAGCGAATGGCCGAATGGGCCGAGCTCCATAGGTTGTCCGGGCTTGCCATGAGGTCTATTGTGGATCATCTGTGGCCGAAAGGGCCAAGGCCGAATAGTTATTTTAGTTTAGTGCAACAGTTCCTTGGTGTTGTGCCACACATTGACGCTATGAAGAGGTCGGCGTGCATAGAGGGTGCGCGTATGGCACTTGCCTGTGTCAAGACATACTGGGTAGAGATGGAGGTCACCGCTATTGCAACCCAGAGTTTGGCTGTAGGCCGAGTATCTGCCGAGCACTACTTTGAAGAAGTCCTTGAAGGCGCTCGTTCAATAGAGGCTCAGTGCTCGAAGAATATTATGTTCTAGTGACATGTATTCCCATTGTAAAAACAATGTTTTATTGAATTATGAAGGCTGTGTTTATACTTTTGCCTGAAAGTATTATGATGCCTCCTCTGCGGCCGTTTATGTATATATGTATATAACCTGAAAGTTTGCAGTCGTCGGTTTCAGCCCCCACGCATATAATGTGGGGGTGTTCGCAAAAAACGCATATTCAGACTTGATCCAATGTCTTGGTCCATTAAGGAGGTGGTAGCGCAACGAACGAGGCAATCGGACTATATTGCTTTAACACTTTCACTTCGCGATAGGAGTTTGATGGCGGGACTACTAGATAGCCCCTGGTACCTCCACGCTCGTCCGTATACGGGGCGCGTACGTACATGACCGGGAAACAGCCCTTCGTTAATGCGGAGGAATCCCGAAGATTCTGCTAAGTCATCAAGTGGTTGACCAGTCTCACGCTTTATCATGACAGTCAGTTTTCGGCTTTGTCTACTGAGGTGCGCATCCGGATGAACTAGGACAGAATTGTAGTAGTTCTCCCAGTGCTACCTTAGCCGATATAGCGGAACGTCAGGTACCAAAACATGGGAGCTGGGCAAACCCAACATTTGACCAAAGACATGATTCAGAGCTTATGCATATAAGGCCAAACTCGTGACGCCGAACACTCCCTAAGGTATTCAGTCTTTATAATATATGCCGGGCTAAACAATGCCCTTAGTAATAAACCCCGAATGTCCAGGTACGTGCAATATTCTGACATATCGAAATGCCAATAACGTCAGCATCCTTCTCGGTTGTAGTGAGTATTCGGAGGATGTGAACAACAAGAGACAGTAAAACAGGTTTACGCAGGGTCTTAATCTCAAAAGAAACCTTTGATCGGGTCCCTGCTACACGTCTGCGCCTGTGTCTCCGTTGCGCCGTGTCCTGGACGGGTGTAGCACGATTGTTATCTGTAAAAGAGAAGAACTTAGGTGAAAGTTGTCGTGCCAAAAAAATTTGGTTATTTTCAATAAACCATTAAAATTCAAGATAAGTCAAGTTGAGCCGAACTAGCCCTGATTACACGTGGGAAGCCCCTGGTGCCGTCTATGATGGTTTAACCATCAAACCAGTCCTAGGTATATCTAGTGATGTGCTGGACTCATCTAACCGTGTTCCATGGTCTTGATGACCTATCATTTATTCTGGTTGGTGAGGCCGCCTAGTGCTCGACCGTTAAAGGCGCCGCACGTTCTTCCGCGCGTAGATAACGCTCAATATTTCCACTAACTGTGATGGTGCCTCGTGGACTGGGCATTTTAAGCTTGAGAGAAGCGTAATGCGGTACTGCATTAAAACGAGAGAAATCCGCTCTTCTGAGTAGTGCTTGATAGCCGCTTCGGAATGGAGCGATGTCGAAGGTTAACTTTTCTCTTTGGAAGTTGTTGGGAGAACCAAATACAACCTCTAGTAATAGAGAGCCCATACAGCGGGCCTCTAGGCCTAGTATTACTCCCTTGAAGGTAGTATTACTGTGGCTTATTTTTGTCGGGTCTATCCCCATTTTGCGGACTGTGTCCTGATATATTAGATTTAGACCACTATCGCCGTCCATAAGGACTCGTGTGAGATGGTATCCGTTTATTATTGGGTCTAACACCAAGGCAGCCAATCCTTCATGCCGGATGCTTGTCGCGTGATCCCGGCGATCAAAAGTGATCGGACAGGCCAACCAGGGATTGAACTTAGGGGTGACGGGCTCTATGGCGCGTGTGTTTTGGAGTGCATGTTTGCTTCTCCTCTTTGTCACGTGGATCATGTTTATAGTTTTAACCTCTCGTGGGAATTTTTTCTGCCCCCAGTGTTTTGCTGGCAAGGCTCGTCCTCGTCTTCACTTGGTGTCTCCCTCCCCTTGTGTTCGGCGTTTAGCTTACCGGGCTGCTTGAAGACCCAGCATTCTCTGTGGGTGTGATTTGCAGGTTTATCGGGGGTGTCGTGAATCTGACATAGTTTGTCTAGAATCTTATTTAGGTTGGATGGTCCGTCTCTGCTGCCTTTGAAAGGCTTTTTCCGCCGTATTATCTGGGTTGTCTTCTTTATTTCAACGCTTGTTTTTACTGCGTCGTGGTTTTCCATTGCCATCCCTGACTTTGGATGTGCTTGGGTCACTGGTGCTATTGTGGGCTAACCAGCTATCTTCGCCCGTGCAAAAGTGGGTCATGAGGCTTGTCAGGGCTGCCATTGTTCTCGGTTTTTCTTGGCCGAGGTGTCTGGTGAGCCATTCGTCTCGGACGCTGTGTTTGAAAGCTTCTAAGGCCTCGGCGTCCGGGAAGTCAATGATTTGGTTCTTCTTAATGAGAAACCTGATCCAAAGCTTTCAGGTTGACTCTCTAGGCTGTTGAATTATATGACTTAAGTCATCTGCATCCGGAGGTCGGACATAGGTCCCTTGAAAATTAGCCCGAAAAGCATCCTCGAGCTCCTCAACTTCCAATTGAGTTTTCGGGGAGGCTTTTTAGCCAGCGCCGAGCTGTTCCTTTAAGCTTGAGGGGCAAGTACTTGATGGCACGGAGATTCTCTCCGCGAGCCATATGGATATGGAGGATAAAGTCCTCAATCTAGACCCCAGGGTCTATGGTCCCGTCGTATGCCTCTATGCTCACTGGTTTGAATCCTTCTGGGAATTCGTGGTCCAGCACCTCATCGGTAAAACATAGGGGGTGTGCGGCACCCCTGTATTTGGATGTGTCATGGCGTTCGGACGGTTGTAGTATTCGGTTTTGATTTTGTGCCGGAGCGTGCTTCCTAGATCCATAGATGGATCTCGTCATACTGGATTGTTGGTGCAAGTCCTCACGTAGATCGTGTGTTGACTTATGTGCGGCCTTGTTAGCCGCTCTATCGGGTCACAAGGTGGTTGATTCGGCCGATTGGCCGTTTTATTTTTCGGCTGTGTGGGCTCTAAGGCCTCATCGTCCAATTCAGGTAATAGCTTGCGCTTTGGATAGCTCTTTGGGTGGTAACTTCCACCATACTTTTCTTCGTTGACAAGCACTTTGTTCCACCTGTTGTTGAGCGTATTTTGTGCGGCCTTAAGCCTTTGCTTCTACTTCTTCAGACTCCTTCCTGAGGCAATAAGCCTTCTGCGGAGGTTCTCTTGTTCCAAGTGCGTTTCCGGGATGATGTGTGCATCTTTGTCCGGACTGTTTTCTTCCCCAGAGAGGGGTTGATGAGGTTTATCCTCGGTGTCGCCGTGCTCAGACATCGGATCCGTACTATGTTCATAGTTTGCAGTTTCATCGTGCTCTGCCACTGGGTCAATGTGGTCGTCGTTTCCTCTAGAGTCGACTGGAGTGTTATTTTCTCTAGCGCTGTTATCGCTGTTTTTGCTATGGCGGGACTTAGAGCGGCGCCGCTGATGTCGGCGCTTGATTTGCTTCTTGGAGGGGTCATCCTCCACTGTCTCATCACCATTGCCTCCTTTGGGTGTATCCACCATGTATATGTCATGTGATGAAGTGGCTGTCCAGTACCCTGTGGGCACTGGTTCCTATTCGTCTCCTGCATCGTCATCCATACTGTCGATGTCTTCAGAGTCAAAGTCGAGCATGTCAGTTAAATCGTCGACAGTGGCTACTAAGTGGGTGGTGGATGGGGAGGCAATTTATTCGTCGTCCGCATCCCGTTCTTGCCGGATATAGTTCAGCCAAGGTTCTCCTGACAAGGAGAGAGAGATCTTAATGAATTTAGCTCATCGCCGAAAGGAGAGTGCTGAAAGATATCCGCGGAGGTAAACTCCATGATCGGTTCCCAATCGGATTCGATGGGCACGGATGCAGGTGGTTCGGAGCCCATGGCCGGGGATGAATCCAATGGTTCGGCAACACGGCTCTCGTAAGGGGTGAAGTCAGTATCCGGCTCTATCGCCACTGAGAGTGCAGCCTCCATGGCGGGGTCTATCCACCCGTCCTTGGATGGCACAATTTGCTCCGGATTGAAGGCCAGAGTAGTTGCAGGTGTGATCTCCCGAACACTGTCCGACGGCAGAGCTAAATCATGCCTGTCATGATCATGTGGCGCACCTGACATGGGCTCGAATCCATCGAAGATCAAGTCTCCGTGGATATCGGCAATGTAATTCAAGTTTTCGAACCTGACCTGGTGGCCAAGGGCGTAGCTCTCGATCTGCTCCAGATGGCCAAGTGAGTTGGCTCGCAGTATGAAGCCGCTGAATACGAAGATCTGTCTGAGGAGGAAACCCTCACCCTGGACCGCATCGTTACTGATGATCAAAAAAGCAATCAAGCCTTACAGTGACGGCACAATGGAACTCTCAATGAAAGCACCAATGTCTGTGTCAAAACCGGCGGATCTCGGGTAGGGGGTCCCGAACTGTGCGTCTATGCCGGATGGTAACAGGAGGCAGGGGACACGATGTTTACCCAGGTTCGGGCCCTCTTGATGGATGTAATACCCTACGTCCTGCTTGATTGATCTTGATGATATGAGTATTACAAGAGTTGATCTACCACGAGATCGTAGAGGCTAAACCTTAGAAGCTAGCCTATGGTATGATTGTTGTTGTCCTACGGACTAAACCCTCCGGTTTATATAGACACCGGAGGGGGCTAGGGTTACACAAAGTTGGTTACAAGGGAGGACATCTACATATCCGTATTGCCAAGCTTGCCTTCCATGCCATGGAAAGTCCCATCCAGACACGGGACGAAGTCTTCAAACTTGTATCTTCATAGTCTAACAGTCCGGCCAAAGGATATAGTCCGGCCGTCCGGAGACCCCCTAATCCAGGACTCCCTCGGAGTCCATGAAGACGCTCGAACCACCATTGAGCGCCGGCGCGATACGCGCCACCAGTTAGAAAATCGGGGGGGGGGCTCTATGGACCACCCAGCACCGGGAGGCCCGGGTGGCCTACCTTCCAAGGTGGGTTGCCCAGCCTTTACCCGTGGGCTGCGGCAGGTCCAGTGGCCGTCGCACTGCATGTTCAAGCCTGATGTCGGTGAGAAGTACAACGGCAACACCCACCCATCAGAGTTCCTAAGCATCTACACCATCGCAATGCAAACCACTCGAGCGCATGACGACAAGGTGATTGCCAACTACTTCCTGTTGGCCCTGAAACCCAATTTCATGTCCTGGTTGATGCACTTGCCGGCGGATTCCATTTCTTCTTGGTCAGATTTGTGCCATGAGTTCATTGGTGCCTTCACTAGAGGCCACCAAGCTCAGGGCTAGGCGAGTGATTTCCATATCATTCCTCAGAAGGAAGGTGAAAACCTGCGCAAATACATACAAAGGTTCAGCCGAGTGCAATACAACATCCCAGATGTTCATCATGCCGCCGTGATCAGCGCATTCCATCAGAATGTGCATAACGGCAAGATGCGTAAAGAGCTAGCGATGAACAAGGTCCAGGACATGGCCGAACTTTACGTTCTGGCCGATAGATGCGCCCGGGCTGAAGAGGGAAGGAAATACCCCGGCGAAGACGCCGGTGCGGAAACCGACTCTACTTACGAAGACAGCGCCGCCCCGACGAAGAAGGGCCGGCGTCGCAACAGGAAACGCAAGGACAAGACCGTGCTTGCCGTCGAGGGATCCGGCGACACCAGCGCCGCCAAGAAGGCCAAGGCAGATGACCCCGGCAAGGAGATTGCCGGGTGCGCGGCCTGCCGGGTCTTGGCGGCCGCCGACAAGCCAGGAGGCTCCAACAAGCAATATTGCAAGATCCACCGCACCAAGGGCCACGACCTCCAGAACTACCGATAGGTCTAGCTGATTGCCGAAAAGCAAAAGGCCGAGTATGAGAGGCGGGAGAAGGAGAAGGGTCAGGGTGGTGCCGAAGGATCCGACAAGAAGCGTGGCGGGCAAGGAGGCTGCTGCTGCAAGGATAACCAGCGAGAGAGGCCCGCTCGGGGCCACGACAAGAAGTAGGAAGACCATGATCATGATGAGGACGATGAGTCCGGCGAGAAAGGATTTCGGAAGGCTACGGAGGCCATGTGTGTCGATGGTGGCGCCTCGCTGCACACTTCTCATTGCCAGCTCAAGCAGGGCACTTGAGATTACAGCAGCAGAGCCATCGTTCGACGCTCAGAGGCCACTGAAGTGGTCCAGCACGCCCCTCATCTTTGACGCCGAGGACCACCCTGACCGCACAACCGCGGTCAGGTGATTGCCGTTGTTGGTTTCGCCAACAATACGCAACCTCAAAGTGAACAAGATGCTGGTTGACGGCGGGGCCGGGCTGAACTTGATCTCGCCCATCATGATCAAAAGGTTGCAAATTCCTGATAGAGACCTCGAGGAAATGGGTACGTTTCAAGGGGTCGGTCCGGGAAGGAGCCAGCCGAAAGGGAAGGTCATGTTGCCTGTGAAGTTTGGAGGTGAGTTGAACTCCAGGACGGAGAGGATCGTCTTCGATATGGCCGAGATCCCCTTGCCCTACAACGGGATCCTCGGCCGCCCGGCACTAGCCAAGTTCATGGCGGCGTCGCACTACGCCTACAACACGCTAAAGATGCCTGGGCCGATGACCATCATCACCGGCCCCTCCGACAAGAAGGATGCGCTGATCTGCGCTGACCAACTCTATCGAGAAGCAGTTGCAGCAGTTGCCGCCAAGGCACTTGCTCCTATTGTTGAAGCCCCAAGAGGGAAGAAGAAGACCGGCAAGACCTCTTGCACCCACTCCAGCAAGCGCACCTCTTCGGAGTGTTGTGCTACCGTCGAGGACGTGCCTGAGAGCTCTACCGGCAAGAGAAAGAAATCCAGAGCTGCACCACCAGAGACCAAGAGGGTGTCCGTCAAGGAGGATGGCACGGGAGGGGCTTTCACCATAAGCTCCACCCTCGACAGAGTTATGTTTGATAGCACTGTTTGCTATCATATCAGTGCATAATGACTACTATGCCATTGTGGTGACCCCTTTATCTATAAAAGGAGGCCCATGGCAACCATAGAAAGGGTTGGAAAGTTGATGAACCCACACCCCCATAAGCACGTAGTCGCTACTGCCCTAAGGCAACCCCTGTCGGACAAGTGTACTATGCTTCACCACCTCCATTCCACCATCAATCCACCAAAGCAGGAGTAGGGTGTTACGCCTCGCGGTGGCCCAAACCTGGGTAAATTGCTTGTGTGCTCTCTATCGTGCTGCCGTACGCTGGGCTGCTCTTTGTGCAACACGGCGTCCCCCTGCCGAACCAGCAAGGGGCCTTCCGGTCCCATAGGTGGCCGCGGATATCCCACGACATCTTTGGCGTGCCAGGAAGGGGGTTCACTTGTGCGAACCTGAAAGCGTGCGTAGCACGTCATCTTCATCACCATCTTCATCTACGACGACGCCAGCGACCATGGCACCCAAGAAGAAGTCCGGTGCTTCGACCCATCCATCCACCTCGAAGGCTCCGCCGCCCGCGGCCTCTAATGCTGCGGGGGATGCGGAGGCACGCGAGGACGTGAACGCTACTGGGGACGTGGTTGGAGCAGGTGGCTCCATCACCACTTCCCCCGTGGCCGACACAGGGGGAGGAGATATCGGAGGAGAACAACATCAGCAGTGCCTCGACGGTCACGCTCCGGAATGTGTAGGCAAGGGGGTCACACCATCTGCACCCCCTCCTCTCACGAACGGGCACAGCCGCAACAACAGCACTCAGACCGGGGTAAGCCATCACCCTCCGGCCACCTCCACCACGGGAGCGACCGCGGAGCATGTGCCTCCTCCCAAACGAGCCAACCAAACCGCTGCGCTCAACGGAGCCGCTGACCCTCAAGCATCACCTCCGCGCAACCCGCTGCCCAGGTGGTTGTCCCACTGTAGCATGGGCACAACACCGCCGCCGCCACCACTAGCACCATCAGGAGCCAAACGACGGTGCAGTTGACGTCATCAACATCTATGCCAAGCACAGCCACGGAGGCTATGGCACGAGCCTAGCTGCTGTTGAGGGTTCCGCCAGCAGCCGAGCAGATGGATGAATGGCGTGCCACCATCCAAAGCCTGCTCGGTTTCACCGAAGCTAGGGGCTCACGAAGATTTGGCCCGCCGCAACCTCCCCAAGCAATAGCAACCGCCCATACTGCTAGCCGTACAGAGAGGGCCATCCCCATGGTGCATTCCTACCACGGCAGCCAACGCGGGTGCAGCAGAATCAAGATTCCGACAATGTCTCAATGTCCTCTTCTGACCCTCGAGCACGGCCAGGCCAACGTCGAGCCCTAGAGGATACATGGTGGGGAGATGCGTGCGTCATTGTAGATCGACACCGCGACGAACTCCGCCAGACCGATGGGTACGATGGCCCCAACGTCGACGAGCCTGCGCTCGGTGTTGGCGAGTGCCTAACTTTCGAGGTCGGCTGCCCTTCCTTTACACGAGAACTATGGCAAGTCCATTGGCCGTCCGTTCGCATGTTGAGGTCAGAGATACCTAAGAAGTACGATGGGAGGCAGAACCCCGCAGAGTTTCTGAGCATCTACACCATCGCTGTTTAGGCTGTCGGGGGAAGAGATGAGAAGGTGTTCGCCAACTACTTCCCTTTGGCCCTCAAGTCCAACGTGAGGTCTTGGCTGATGCACCTGCCGGAGAACTCCATTTCTTCATGGGAAGACCTATGCCACGAGTTCATCGGTGCCTTCACCAGTGGCCACCAAGAGCCCGGCAGGCCCAGCGACTTGCAACTTCTCCACCAGAAGGAAGGAGAATATCTCCGTAAGTATTTGTAGAAATTCAGTAAAGTTCATAGAAATATTCCAAATATCCATCCGGCAGCCGTTATAGCAGCATTCCAGTCCAATGTGAACAACCATCGCATTCACTCCAAGATGAACATGCGATTGCCCAAGACTGTGAAGGAGCTATATTCACACTGGTGGATAAGTGTGCTCGGATGGAGGAAGGAAGGAAGTTGACCGTATTGGAAGATTGCACCAATGTGGATTCAGAGGATGAGGATGAATAAACCAGTCAGAGAAAGGGCAAGAAGGGCAGTAAGAAGCCTAGAGATAAAGCAGTGATGACCATGGAAGGTTCGGGCACACCTAGTACCGACAAGAAGGCCAAGGCTAGGGCCCCTAGCATGGAAGCTATCCTTGCACTACCTACCGGGAAGCCGTGGCCGTCGAGAAAGCTGGGAAGGGCGATGGGCCGTACTGCAAGATCCATCGGACAAAGGCCCACGACCTTCAGGAGTGTTACTAGGTTGAGCAGCTTGTCAAGAAAGGAGGGTAGAATATGATAAGCGTGACAAGGAAAAGGGTCAGAATGCCGCTGGCGGTAAGGGCCGCAGCGGTGAAGCAAATCGCCCCGGCAAACCCTTTCGGAACCAAGGAAAGCCCACCATGGGTCAACAGAAGGAAATCTATGATGATGTGAGTGATGGAGGGGATGAAGAGGAAACCAATGAGCAGGAGTTTCAGAAGGCCACTGGCGTTCTATGCATTGATGGGGGTGCATCCTTGCACACCTCTCACCGCCAGCTCAAGCGATGGGC
Source organism: Triticum dicoccoides (assembly GCF_002162155.2). Taxonomy (NCBI): domain Eukaryota; kingdom Viridiplantae; phylum Streptophyta; class Magnoliopsida; order Poales; family Poaceae; genus Triticum; species Triticum dicoccoides. Next base: position 193,311,673 of record NC_041380.1, read on the forward strand.
ATGAGAGATCAATGTCGTGGAGCTAGCGCCAGAGGACCAGAAGCCGCTCAAATGGTCCTGCTCGCCCATCATCTTTGACGTGGAGGATCACCCTAGCTGCACTACTCCGGTAGGATGTTTGCCATTGTTGGTATCCCCGACAATTATACAACCTCAAGGTCACAAAGATGCTAGTGGATGGTAGGGCCAGGTTGAATCTGATTTCCCCGGTAGTCATCAGCAAGCTTTAGATAGGAGAAGAAGAGCTAGAGGTTACCGACATGTTTCAAGGAGTTAATCCTGGCAGGAGCCATCCTAAAGGGAAGATTACGCTACCGGTGACGTTTGTGGGAGAACTGGACTATCAGACAGAGAAGATTGTGGTTGATGTGGTTGATCTCCCCCTGCTATACAATAGGATTCTTGGACGCCCGACCCTAGCCAAGTTCATTGCGGCATCCCACTATGCTTACAACACCTTGAAGATGCCCTGGCCAGTAGGAGTCATCACTATCGCATCGGATGAGAATGATGCAATTATTTGTGTGGACAAGATGTACCGGGATGCAGTCGCGGCAGAGGCAACGACAGCGACAACTCCCGCAAAGGAAAGCAGAGGAAAGAAGAGGGATTGTAGGACCTCCGGCAAGGAGTCCGGGAAGCATGCCCCCTCCAAGTGCACGGCACCCTGAAAGGATCGAGAAGAGGGTCTAGAGGGGGGTGATTAGACACTAATTGCCAAAAGTTGCAGTTTTTAATGTCATTAAGTTGAAGTGGAGTTTTGGCACAAGTTTAACAAACACAATACATATCAAGCAAGCATGCAAAGAGTATATGATCAGTGGAAAGTAAAGCATTCAACTTGCAAGAATGTAAAGGGAAGGGTTTGGAGGATTCAAACGCAATAGGAGACTCAGATATTTTTTTGGTTCCGATAGGTGGTGCTATCGTACATCCACGTTGATGGAGACTTCAACCCACGAAGGGTAACAGATGCGCGAGTCCATGGAGGGATCCACCCATGAAGGGTCCACGAAGAAGCAACCTTGTCTATCCCACCATGGCCGTCGCCCACGAAGGACTTGCCTATCTAGCGGTAGATCTTGACGAAGTAGGAGATCTCCTTGCCCTTACAAACTCCTTGGTTCAACTCCACAATCTTGTCGGAGGCTCCCAAGTGACACCTAGCCAATCTAGGAGACACCACTCTCCAAGAAGTAACAAAGGGTGTGTTGATGATGAACTCCTTACTCTTGTGCTTCAAATGATAGTCTACCCAATACTCAACTCTCTCTCACAGGATATGGATTTGGTGGAAAGAAGATTTGATTGGAAAGCAACTTGGGAAGGCTAGAGATCAAGATTCATATGGTAAGAATGGAATATCTTGCCTCAACACAAGTGTAGGTGGTTCTCTCTCATAAAAAGTAAGTTGGAAGTGTAGGTTCGTTCTGATGGCTCTCTCCACGAATGAAGAGGAGGTGGATGGGTATATATAGCCTCCACACAAAATCTAACTGTTACACACTTGCCAATCTCGGTGGGACCAAATTGATAAACTCGGTCGGACCGATTCAGTAAAGCTAGCGTCCGTTAGGATTTTCGGTGGGACCGACATGCAACTCGGTAGGAGCGATATGGTTAGGGTTAGGGCATAAAGTAATCTCGTTGAGACCGATTACACAAATTCGGTAAGTCCGATTTTGTTAATAAGCTAACCAGAGAGTTGGTCAGGTAAACTCGGTGGGACCGATTCGCTAATTTCGGTGGGACCGAAATGTTATGAAAAGGAAACAGAGAGTTTACATTGCAATCTCGGTAGGACCGATTACGCAAAGTCGTTGAGACCAATTTTGGTAATAGATCCATACAGAGAGATTGCAATCCCATCTCAGTGAGACCGAGATCCCTATCGGTGAGACCGATTTTCCTAGGGTTTGTGGCAGTGGCTATGACATCTGAAGTCGGTGGTGCTGGATAGAAAGAATCGGCGGGGCCGAGTTTGACTTTTGGTTTAGGTCATATGTGGATGTGAGAAAGTAGTTGAGGGATTTGGAGCATATTACTAAGCACTTTGAGCAAGAGCCTCATTAAGCAACACCTCATCCCTCCTTGATAGTATTGGCTTTTCCTATAGACTCAATGTGATCTTGGATCACTAAAATAGAAAATGTAGAGTCTTGAGCTTGGAGCTTAAGCCAATCCTTTGTCCTTAGCATCTTGAAGGGGTTCCACATCCTCTAGTCCATGCCACTTCATTGTTGAACTTATATGAAACATACTAGGTAAAAGTGTTAGTCCAACAAGAGATATGTTGACATTAATTACCAAAACCACCTAGGGAGCACTTATGCTTTAAATCTCCCCCTTTTGGTAATTGATGACAACATATATCAAATCTTTAGATAAAGATATAGAGAATAGTAAGTAAATCTTTGGAAAGACATGTAACATGCATAGGCTCCCCCTACATGTATGCAATCATGTGAATATGGAATATAGAAGCATGTGAATGCATAAACATGACAGAGTAAGTAATGTGTTACATGTATCTTGGCTATATGCATGAGAGCAAATGATGTGAATATGAGAAATGTACCTTCATGCTCATGAGTCCTTCTTGCAAACAATATGTACATCAGCAAGAATTTCTCATACACATGACTGTGATGCATATACTTACCTTGTGGTCTTGAGTTGGCTTAGGATGGGATGAACCTACGTAAACAAGGTTAGATAACACAGATATACCTACTGGCCAGAGCAAACAAAAGAAACCACAAGAGTACCAAGACTGGGATGACATGTACAGTGAGTACTAACAAACACATTGGATGTAGACATGTCCCCAAAGGTAAATATGTGCAATAAATTCAAGGATTTCCTTCCCTTAGATGTCTTGATCCCCCTGAATCTAGCATGGGATACTGGGAGAAGATATGGAATAGAAATCAGAGCAAAATCAGAGCTCAAAGGAAATGAGCAGAGGTAATGCAAATGAGCAAATATGAAAATTTCTTTCCCCTCTTGAAGACATGTGACTTCTCTCCTCTTTAACACCAAGCGTCTGGGGTCCTTGATGATTACTCTTTCTTCCTTTGAGTATTCTCTTCCCCTATAGATATGATTAAGCTTTCATGTGATCTCTCTCCCCCTTTGACATCAATTTCCAAGAAGGATTCTTCTGCATTTTTGTCATGATGGGTTTGGTCCTTGAGTCACAGAACAAAGCAGCAAGTTGAATGGGATGCTGGTCGAGGACAAGATTCATTGAGTGGAGCTGGATCAAAAAGAATGCAGAAACAAGTGGCAAGATGTCTTTCCTGTAGTGAAATCGGTGACACCGAGTTGTATGGTTTGGTTGTACCGAGAGGATTCGGTTGGACTGAAAGCATCAGACCGGTGAGATCGAGTTCATCTCAGAGAAAACACTTGTCACCTCAGCTCACTAGACAAGTAAGATCTCACAAGGATTTGCAAGGAATTAACTGAAAGATTTGCAATGAATTGTATGCAAGGAATGCAGAAGAGAAAATAAAAGAGAAGAAACTAAAAAGGAGTCTAGATGAAGGTTTGAAGAGGGAAACAAATATGCATGAGACAAATGCAAGAGCACAGAAAAGAACACAAGAGAACTTCATCTAGAATTGGTCGGCGACAAAGTCACCTATGTTAGAGTATATTGACTTAGGAGTCAAGTGGGATCACTTGATCATAGGTCATACTCATCGTTTAAGCTCAAAATGGGGTTACCATTTTTCGTTTAAGATTTTTGATGTATTGACATCTTGTCAAGTTGATTTGACTCATGACTTGGAGTAAAGCTTCTTTAAGATGGAATAACATGCCTTGGGTGGTGGTGTTGATCATGATCATGTAGTTGAACTTGTGTGTGTTGCTCAAGGTTGATGTAGCTCATCAAGAGTTGGGAGCACCACTTGGAGTTTTAGTTCATCTACCTACATGGGTTAGTTTTTGCAAGGAAGAGCACTTGTGTATCCAAAATGACAATCATGAAACTCAACATAGAATTTGTTAAAGGATATGTTTGAATGGTTGCGTGCTTCCTTGTCTTCATCGACCATTGTGTAGATACTTGGTGATATAGAAATTGCTCAAGATGTGAGTGAGTTGCAATCTCATAGATTTAGATTCATCCAAGTACCTACACGGGTTAGATAACATGCAAGGTGCAAATATATCCAAGACATAAGATAGTCAACATAAGAGAAATATCAAGGATTAGTCATAGGATCATGCCTTGCATGTATCAAATGGAGTTCTTACTCCAAGTTTGAAGCATCAATGATGTTCAATTCACCTCTTAACCTGCAAAAAGTGGTCTCATTAATATATCAGCTAACTGGTTTTCAGTGCGAACATGCTTAAGATTAATGTCCCCTTTGGCAACATGATCTCGAATGAAATGATGATGAACTTCAATATGCTTAGTTCGAGAATGTTGCACGGGATTGTGAGCAATCTTAATAGCACTTTCATTGTCACAAAGTAATTGAACATGTTTCACAGATATCCCATAATCTTTAAGAGTTTGGGTCATCCAAAGTAATTGAGCACAACATGATCCAGCGACAATGTATTCCACTTAGGCGGTGGATAAGGATACCGAGTTTTGTTTCTTGGAAGACCAAGACACAAGAGATCTACCAAGAAATTGACAAGTACCCTAAGTGGACTTTCTATCAACCTTGTCACCCGCATAGTCCGAGTCGGAGTAGCCAAGAAGATCAAAGGAGGCCCTCTTTGGATACCAAATGCCAAAATTTGGTGTATGGATTAAGTATCTCACTATCCTTTTCACGGCCTTAAGATGACATTCTTTAGGAGCGGCTTGATATCGTGCACACATGCACACATTTAGCATAATATCGGTACGTGAAGCACATAGATATAACAACGAACCAATCATAGAGCGATAAACCTTTTGATCAACCGGTTCACCATCTTTGGTTAAATCAAGATGTCCACTAGTAGGCATGGGTGTAGTCATACCTTTTCATTCTTGCATATTCAACTCCTTGAATAAGTCCTTGGTGTACTTCGTTTGAGAGACAAAGGTACCTTCCTTAGTTTGCTTGATTTGCAAACCAAGAAAGAATTATAGTTCGCTCATCATAGACATCGCAAACTTCTCCGACATTAGTTTTCCAAACTTTTCACTAAAATGAGGGTTAGTTGATCCAAATATAATATCATCGACATAAATTTGGCACACAAATAGTTCTCCATTAACCCTTTTAGTAAAAAGAGTAGAATCTATCTTTCCAATTTCAAAGCCTTTTTCAATAAGGAACTTGGTCAAGCATTTGTACCATGCTCTAGGAGCTTCTTTAAGACCATAAAGAGCTTTGTGAAGTTTGTAAACATGATTAGGTTTCTTAGGATTGACAAATCCGGGAGGTTGCTTAACATAAACTTTTCACCATTTAGAAAAGCACTTTTAATGTCCATTTGGTAAAAGGTGATATCATGATGATTAGCATAGGCAAGTAAGATGCGAATGGACTCAAGTCTAGCAACAGGGGCATATGTCTCACCATAGTCCATACCTTCGACTTGAGTGTAGCCTTGGGCGATGAGACGTGCTTTGTTGTGAACTACTTGTCCATCTTCATCTTGCTTTTGCAAAACACCCATTTGGTACCGATGATGTTGTGGTTGTTGTCGGGCTTCTCAACTAATGTACAAACTTGATTTCTCTCAAAGTTGTGTAGCTCTTCATGCATGGCATTTATCCAATCCGGATCTTCCAAAGCTTCTTCAACCTTCATAGATCCAATGCTAGAGATGAATGAATAGTATTCACAAAAGTTAGCTAAACGAGTTTTTGAGTGAGTGATTCTCCCGGTTTGGATATCATTGTAGATTTGCTCGACGGGATGGTCTTTAGCAATTCTTGCTCGAACTCGTGAAAGCTTTTGCTTGGATCTTGATTGAACATCTTCTTCATTTGTTCTTCTTCTTGGCCTTCTTCGTTGTTGACGTTGTTGTTCTCTTGTCGTGGTGGAGAAGGAGGTTGTTGGCGTTCATCTTGGTGCACTTCCTCGTTTTCTTCATCTTGGTGTGTCCCACTTGTGGATGCTTCCATATCAACTGTTGGTTCACCTTGTCGTGAGGTAGAAGCTTCCACTTGGATGGACGAGGTACTCTCCTTCACCTCCGTTGGACGAATCTTGCCAATAGACAAGTCTTGGATTGCTTCTGAAGGGTCTTTGTCTCCTACATCAATTGGCAATTGCTCTACTTGCGAGCCGTTAGATTCATCAAACTTCACATCTACCGTCTCTTCAACCTTTTGGGTGAAAATATTGTAGACAAGGTATGTGTGAGAGTTTGAGCCATAACCAAGTAGGAAACCTTCATGAGACTTAGGAGCAAATTTAGAACGACGATCCTTATCAAGAATGTAGCACTTTGAGCGAATATTCGAAAGTATCCAACTTGTGGTTTGTTACCGGTGAGGAGCTCGTATGCCGTCTTGCCGAGTAGCTTGTGAAGATACAAGCTTGTGAGGAGCTCGTGAGGTTTGCCTCGCCTTGATATCTCTGCTCCTCGTGAGCCTGCCTGACTAGGCCACTCCAGAGGAGGTCTCATGTCGTCCGCCTCGCAAGGCTTGGCCCATCACGAGGGTCTTGGATGCCTTGTTGATGAAGATGGGCCGTACGGCCTGCTGGTTTAGCCACGTCACGGGCCGCAGGCAAGTAAGTCTGGGGACCCCCGTTCCCAGAACACCGACAATAGCAACCGGGCCCAAGGTGTGCTCGGGCTTGGCTTCGCGGCAAAGCCAAGGGTCAAGTACGGAGCACCGCAGCCCCCCAAAAGCCCGCGGCCTCGGTTGACGCGTGGCGGGTGATTGGACGTGGGCGTCTCTGCTTCCCCGCGCTGCCTCGGCAAGTGCTCGACCTGACAAGTCCCTGCGACATGCAAGGAAAACTATCATTACCTGCGATCGTGGGATGTGCTGGTTGGCCTTCTCTTGTTATAAATGGGGAGGGGGCCTGAGCCCCCGTTGCCCATCTCTTCCTTGCTCGCTTGTTCTTCCTCCTTGCTCCACTACTGACATCAATAGCGCCTATCAGAAGGTTCTCCGCCAAAAAAAGGGGAAGGCCCCCCGAGATGACCCGGAGCCACTTCCGCCGAAGAAAATGTCGATCCACCGCCGTGATGAAGCGGCGATGCAGGTGGTGACGAGGCCTTGGTGCGAGCGGCGTCCCCTAGGGTATCCTCTACCCCTGTATGTCCAAGCCGAGGGCTCAGGGGGGCGGAGCGACGAGCAGCGCCGCCCGCGCCATGCCCGGGGTCGCCGTGTCGCGGCGACACGCGCCGTCGCCCCCGAGATCCATGTTGCGGACTCCTTGCGCGAGCTGGTGCTGTGGGCGCCGATGCTCCCAAGATCTTGGATCCGCTTCCCTCGATTCTTCTCCGACGTGATGCCGCC
>NC_041380.1:193319292-193340023 GCF_002162155.2 Triticum dicoccoides
GGGCTCTTGAGCTCTGGTTGGAGCACACCGACTGCGACGCTCCAGCGACTGGAGCAGAGATCGAAGCGGTCCCCACCGGCAAGATCTTCATGACTCGTGGCTGGGGCGAGATCGCGCGGGTCTGCCGCATGAGGGGTGCCCTCGCGATCCACCTTGAGTACGACGGCGTCTCCACGCTCTTCTTCAAGTTCTTCGATGCCGAGGGCCGCCGCCTAGATTGCTGCTCCAGAGAGGAGTGTGAGGCTGACACGCGTTCCGCTCGTGGCCACTCCAGCATCAGCATACCTTGGGAGTCCAACAGCTCTCCTGAGCTCTACGAGACTCCGAAGACGAGCGACGACAGCTACGTGCCCCCGAGCTCTCGCCGCGCTCGGAGCAGTGCCACCGCTGACCTGGACGGGGTTGGCGCCGGCCTCCCATGGCCACTATTGATGATGGCGTCTGCCACAGGAGGGTGTAGATAGGGCCCTTCTTAGTTTTAGCTTTCATTCCCTGCGAAGGATCATGAAGCGCCCCGTGGGGGCATATAAGGGTCTGTAATGTCTTTTGTGCTTTTATTCCCTGTTATGAAGATTTGGTGAACGCATGTCCCGTTAAGGCTCGGTCCCCCTTTCTTTCCTCGCGATAGCTTATTGCTCTACGCCGACAGGTCCCAGTCCCCAGGCAAGCTTACAGCCGTCGCTGGTATGCCAGGTCGCGTGCCATGGTCAAGGCCAGGAGATGTGCGGCCCGAGGTCCAGTAAGAGCCCCTGAGGCGCGATGCTCAGGAGGACCCCTTAGCGCTCAAGCAACCATGGTAAGGGAAGAAATGGAGTTAACGTGGCCGCGATGGGGTTGCGACAAGGCGTGAGTGACCATAAGGCTCAGACATTTAGCCGATCCAAGGGCGAGACTTATCTTGTGAACTTCATGGTGATTCCTGACGTTGCGCTAGGGCCGCGCGCCAACTTGTGCGGCATAGCCAGGCCTGCCCATACGGGTTTCTCTCCTCCCATGCCCTCCTGAGTGCTCTGCGTCCTCATGTCCCGGCCCTCGAGCGAGCTCAGCTACCGCTGGTATGCTAGGATGCTGAGTCGCAATGCTCAGGAGCCCCCCTTTTAACGCGCAAGCAAAGTGCATGAGAGAAAAGGAGACTCATGGTGCAGCCTGCTATCCTCCCCGCGGGGTCCCTGTGAACAAGCACAAGAGGAATATGGTTTGCCGCTACAGCCGTCAGCCTGCCTCTGGTTGGTCCGGACGAAGTGAATGCACTAAGGGCCTGGTGAGGTGACGTGCGTGGGGCGTGCCGCGAGCCAGAGCTCGACCGCTCAGATTTGTCGACGTGGCAGGGACGGACCCATGCACCAGCGCCGTGCCTATGAGGAGGCCCCGTGAGAGGCGATGATCGAGCAGGTGATAACCATAGGAAGGTTAAGCAGGGAAGGCAAATCAGCTTGGGTAAATGCAGGAAGATACATGCCACTTGGTCCGGCCCGAGCGGCTTGGGGATGATGCAGCCCGAGGGGCGCCCCCAGCAAGGTAAGCTGAAGACATGAGCAAAAGGGATACATGCCACAGGGACGGACCCATGCAGCCTGGGAATAATACAGCCCAAGGGCCGCTCCCATCTTAAACGAGCTTGGAAGGTGTCACCTGGTTCTGTAGACAAAGCAGAGTTGGTGCAGCTGAAGGCGTGCGTCGAAGAACTGACTCCTCATGAGCCACCGGATCTCTGAGCCTCGGGAGGCTCCGGGGGCTCAGGAGGCTCCCTGAAGACCGTCTCCATTTCCTCCAGGACGGCATGGTACCTGGCCTCTCGAGCCGCCAGGTCACGCTGCATGTTGCGCTGATAGGCCAACGCCACGCTTGGCAAGCCGTGGGGCATGCGAACGTAGCTGTGAGGTGGGCCCTCGCAACGGCCCACACGCGAAGGCCAGAAGCACTCCTGAGACGTGGCCCTGTTGAGCCCTGGGACATCGATGCAGACACGCAGCTCAGCACCCTCGCCTGGGTGGTGAGCTGCGCCGTGTGAGCGGCTGTCGCCGCGCCTGGCTCTTGCGTCTTGCAGTTCCTGTGTGGTCTTGGCGATGAACTCCTGAGTGGTGGGCACCCCTTGCCCTGTGTTCTTCGGAGGAAAACGTGCCGCGTAGCATGCCTCCAAGTGGTGCCCGAGCGCCTCCCTCGTGAGGTTGGCAAGGCCTGAGGCCCTCCAGAAGAGAGCCCCCGAGCCCTGCCCGAGGAGGGCGCTGGGCGCGCCTTCCTATGCAATGGAGGGAGGCGCCCCTGGGATGGGCGCTGATCCTGATGAGGCTCCTGCTGCGGCGCCATCCTCCTGAGGTCCTGCGCGGCACAACTTCTTCTTCTTGGGGATGGCCTCTAGAGGGCCCTCACTTCTGCTGTCGGGGTCATCGATTGCTACAGCTTGGAAGGCGCATTCGAGGGAGCACACTGCATCCCTTTCTCCACATGGGACCGTGATGACCCCACCGCTTCCAGGCATCTTGAGGACGTTGTAGCCGTGGTGGGTGACCGCCATGAACTTGGCCAGGGCTGGATACCCAAGGATGGCGTTGTATGGCAGGCGGATGTGAGCGATGTCGAAGTTGATGAGCTCGGTGCGGTAGTTATCACGCGTGTCGAAGGTGACAGGCAGGCGGACCTGCCCTATTGGTGTGGTGGAGCCGTCAGTCACTCCTGAGGAAGGTTTGGTAGGCTGGAGCTGCTCATATGGCACTTGGAGGTTGTCGAATGTGTCAACGGACAGGATGTTGAGCCCTGCACCGCCGTCGATGCGGGTCTTTGTAACCTGCACATTGCTGATGACTGGGGAACACAACATCGGGAGGACGCCGGCGGTGGGCGCGCACTTGAGTTGATCTGCCGAGTTGAAAGTGATGGCGCACTGGGACCACTTGAGCGGGCGCGCAGCCTCAATCTTGGGGAGCACCCCGTTCACCTCGCGAGCGAACCATTTGAAGATGCGCTGAGAGGCTGGGGCCTGGGCGCCGCCCAAGATGCAGGCGATTGCATGCAGCTCCTGGAAGCCCCCAGCCCCCTCGTCCTGATGATGATCGTCGTTCCTTCTTGGTGGCGGCAGCGGGGGAAGACCGGCATTGCTTTGGGGGCGATCCTCACGAGGCTGATCCCTCCAGGCCCCCTCACAAGGATGGTCCTGCTAGCTCTCCTCACGAGGCATGTCATGCCATTCCTAGCGTGGGCCACGGTCGTCCTAGTGTCCGCCTCCACGTCCTCCTCCACGGCCGTAGCCCCGGTCGCTGCGCTCGGGGCATTGACCATAGCATCCTTCTCGTATGGCTCTGAGCTCTTGGCAGTCGCTGGTGTTGTGGGTGTTTAGGTTGTGGAAGGTGCAGAACGGTCGGCTGTTGTTGGATGACTCGGGCTGATCTCTGCCCCATTTGGTGTCAGGGTTCACTGCTAGCACCGCTGCTTCCCTCGGCTTCACGTCCTTGGCCTTGGCTTTCTTCTCCGTTGTGCCCGCGGCTGGCTGCTCAAGGAGAGAGAGGTGCCCCTCCTCACCTCTTGCGCACTTGGTCGCCAGGTTGAACAGCAACTGAGATGTGCAGAGCTCCTCATGGATAGCGAGCTCTTCCTTCATCTTCACATCACGGATGCCGTCAGAGAACGCGGAGATGACGGCCTCATCCGTGACCTTGGGGATCTTGAGGCGGGTGTTGTTGAAGCGCTAGATGTACTTCCGGAGGGTCTCCCTGGCTATTGCTTGATGCGGCGCAGGTCGCCCGCAGCTGGCCGGCGGTCGCGGGTGCCCTGGAAGTTGGCGACGAAGCGGTCACGCATCTCGTCCTAGGAGGAGATCGAGCCGTGCTGCAGGTTCAGGAGCCAGGATCGGGCCCCGTCATTGAGAGCCTTGGGAAACCAGTTTGCCATGACATTCTCGTCACCGTTGACTGCTTCGATGCTCAGCTCGTAGAGCTACAGGAACTCCGTGGGGTCGGCGGTGCCGTCGTAGCAAGGAGGCAGATCCGGCTTGAACTTGCCTGGCCAGGCGACGCTGCGCATCCATGCATTGGGTTTCTGGGGGAGATAACAAGGCAGAGTAAGGAGCGTTTGGTTACATTGCCTAGGCTGGTCATAGTGGTGAATAACTTGGACTAGTACAACATGCATATGTTACAAGTCTATGTTACTACTATGCGAAGTTTGCCGTCAGAAGCGAGCCGATCTGGCTCTCCTGAGCTAGCAAGGTTTTTCTAGCCCACCCAAGCTAGCTGGCAAAAGCTAACATATTTTAACAGTTCCAAACTCCTAACCTTGCCTGGCTATGCTATAAGTTGTTCTTGCTAAGGACCCAAGCACTCCTTAAGTAACAACGCTCGCTAGCAACGAGGCCAGGAGGGGATTGAGATGCATAGTTAATGGACAACGCCTAAACATTTTGGGAATATCTGATTTCCGTAGGATGACTTAACACCTAGACGGAGGGAGTACTACTCCTCAGTCCAGGTTTGATGGAATATTCATCACCTCTTCTCTTCTTGTACGTACTCCATTTGTATCTCACTTCCTGTCGCTTCTCACTCGCACGATTTTCCTATTAAATGAACATGTGTGTGCGTGCGCATGTGCATGTGTGTGTTTAATAGCATGTGTGTGTTAGAGAGAGCGACAGATCGACCTACTCCTACAGAGAGATGGTGCGTAGTGTATGATTTTAGCCGCAAGAGTCAGTGCATCCTCTCGTTTCCGGGCGTCCGGTAAGGACAGGCGGACAGCTGCCACGCCCGCTCCTGACTAGCCTGGCCCACCCAAAGCCCCTCCCTCGCTCGTGCGTGCTTCCCGCCCGAAACGGTCAGTGCCGCTCCAAAGAATCGGTGCCGCATTCATGCCCGGGTAGAGCGGACACGACCTCTCACTGGCGCCTGCGTTGAAGGGAGAAGCGGATTCAAGAGTGATGGTTGCTTCGTCCATCCAACTTACTGTTGGGTCTATGTGATTTGACGGCTCATTGGTCATTATTACTGAGGTGGTAGGACTGCTGGATGTCCCACGCTTTCGGTGAAAGGAGGTACTACTAGATTACAATTTTCTCCATTCTTACGGCGGAGGAGTGCAAGAGCAGTGAAAACATGCAGGCTCAGTGATTACATGGCCCACCTCACACTATCACCGTATTTTCTGGACACCGTTCCTAAATATAAGTGGTTCATGGTGAACAAAACGAATGAATCTACACTTAAAATGCATCTATATACATCCGTATGTGGTTCATGGTGAAATCTCTACAAAGACTTATATTTAGGAACGGAGGAAGTACTTGTATAGTACATACTGTAATTTATCAGCGAGATAGTACAATGCTATGAAGCTTCCAGCTTCTATTACATGTATCTTGCGTCCAAGGTTGCCCGTTGCAACATTTCATCAAATACAAAGGAGATTAACATGCATGCTATTGCATCTCAATGATTGACAGATCATAGCAAATATGTACTCCCTCCGTTCCAAAATAAGTGTCTGAACTTTATGCTACATACGGAGCAAAATGAGTGAATCTACACTCTAAAATACGTCTATATACATCAGTGTTTGGAGTATGTACTAGTAGTTCATATTGAAATCTACTAAAGGACATATATATTCCAAACAATATGATAATCTCTCTAACCACGGTAGTAGGGACGATGTGTAATCGGAGGGAGAAGTAAAATTTTCTCCTCGTCCTGCGATCCACCGCACGCGTGGTCGAGGGAGCGGGCGTAAGGCATACAGTACTACTAATACTCATGCAGTCCCTAGCCATTGAAATAGAGACAGCTAAAGAAAAAAATGATCCATGCAGTCCCTAGCCCATGAATCGTAAACCCTAACCAGGCTTTAATTTGCTGGCAACATCGGCGCTTCCAAAGAAATGAAGTTTGCAACCCTTTGACCATCGGATCATTTTGTGCAGTTTCACCAAAATTGAGATGAGCATCCCTGTGGCAAAGAAATTGAAGAAGCGTGATTAAAATAAGATTACTGTCACATACCTAGTTCTGGTCTGGCCTAGGGTAGCTTCCATGCCCTTTGAAAATGTTAGTGATTTCTGATAAAGGTGAAAACCTTTGCCAAAAATGATGAACATATTTCTAGGTCATTCCTGGATTCTTGAATTCAATCATATTGTATTTAACTTTGAGCATTTAAACACTATAAATATTTTAAATGCTCAAATAATGTTGGAACTATTTGTGGGCCACTGAAATATTTCAGAAAGTGCTTAGGAATATTTTCAGGATTTAGGAAATTGATTTGGTATTTTAAACTAAATGAAAACAGAGGCAAACAAATAGAAAACAGAAATGCGGTGGCAAACAAAACAGAGAATCTTACCTGGCCTCACCTGTGTAGCCCACCAACCGGCCCAGCAGTGTAGCTGGCCGGCCCAGCCCACCACCGCCTCCTCTTCTGTCATCTTCCTCCTCTGCCAATAGGATGAGTGCGTGGCCGACGCACGCCCGCGCACGCCCGGCCACCTCCTGCTCGCCGCTTCGCCCTGGCCTCTTCGGGTGATGCCACACAGCCCCCAACCGCTCTCTCGCCCTCCCCGTGCTTCTCTCACTCCTCTGGCTTCCTCCCTCGCATCACCCGAGAGTCGTAGTCGCCGCCGCTCGCTGTTGTCGTGGCCACAGCCACTGCTTCACCTCGCCGAAGCACTCAGAACCTCCGCTTCGACCCCCTCTTCCTCCCCACCGAGCCACGCCCCGCCGAAAGCCCTGCAACGTCATCCCCGACCTCATCTTCAACCTCTGACCGCTGGTGAACTCACCGGGGATTCGCGAGCTCTAGCCCCTCCCCGGCCTCACCGTTGCCTCTGCTGGATTCACTGTGAGCCCCTGCCCTTTTCCCCTCTCTCCCCGTGCTCGTCCGCACCTTCCAACCACCATGGCCGTCGGAGCTGACAGCTCCTTGCCGCTGGTCATGTCGCCACCGCGACTACGGTCGTGCAAGCACGCGTCCGAGCCTGCCGCTGCACTCGCTTCACTCCCGTGAGTCGATCACGGCCATCCACGGCTCCGGACATGCCCCGCAATGCGCAAACTGCCATTGGCCAAACTCCGGACGCCGCCACGAGCTCGCTTTCGACGAGCTCGGTCCACCCCAGCTGGTCCCGCTTGCCCCGTTAGATGCGCGCGATCGCCAGCTCCCCGTAGAGCCTCTCCGCCGCTCATTTGGTCGCCTGAGCTGTGATTTCGATCACCTCCGCCGTCTCTGGCGTCGCCGGCGACGAGCCGTGGACCAAGTCTGGCGAGGTTGACTCATTTCACCTGGCGTTTGACCCCCCTGTGTCACTAACATGCGGGCCCGTCCTTGCTAATCTTTAGTTAGATTTAGATTAGAGCTAATTAACCCTGACAGTTAGTTTAGACACTGACTAGTGGGCCCAGGCCCTAATTAACCTAGGTTAGTGCTAACCTAAAACTAACTAACTCTGTTAGTTAGTTGTTACACCGTCATGTGGGTCCCAGCCGTCAGGTTTGACCTGGGCTGGCGCCTTTGACCTGCTGACATCACCCCGACGTCATGATGATGTAGTTAACCTTTTTCTAGATTTATTCTTATTCATGGTGGGTACATGGTGGGTTGTCTCATTGTAACCATCCTCAGGAACTGAGTTCTGTGTTTGCGATCCATGAACAGCTACTACCACATGTTGGGCCCTGAAATGTGACCCCGCTCGACTTATTAACCACCCATGCCCTCTGTCCAGCAGTCGCAACTAGTATTTGGTGTTGTAGGATATGTGTTGGAGGCCGTGCGTAGCGCTAACCCTAGGGGTGGGCTATGATGCGGTAGATACATCATGGCACGGTGTACCGGGCATCCGTTTGGTGTCTCGGGAACCCTGCACACATCGTTTGGGGCTGTGAGCGAAACTCCGGCCGGATCTCCTCGCGGATGGAACCCGAATAGGCGATAAACCTGGACTAGAGACTTGTGTGGTTAGTGAGGTCATGGTCTACACCCACGTCGGCTTTCGCTTGAAGTCTACCAAGCACAAGTCGTGTGCAGACGCTAAGTGGTGGAAACATGTGTGAAGAAGTACACCCCTGCAGGGTTATAAATGATCTATTCGAATAGCCGTGTCCGTGGTAATGGACTTCTGGGTTGCCTATAACAGTTCATAGACAAGTGAAAGTGGATACTCTAAAACTTGCAAGATAAGTGTGAGTTCTATGGATGGCCTTCTCGTAGGGAGACGGGAGCGGATCCATAGTGGTGTATTGATATGGTGAATATGTGGACTCGTGTGCGCCACCTCAAAGAGTTACTTGCAGTCATAGTTTAGGATAGCCACTGAGTCAAAGTTGGCTTGCTACAGTCAAACTCAACCACCCCCTTTGTTGATACTGATGCATATGTAGCTAGTTCTGATGTAAGTCTTGCTGGGTACATTTGTACACACATTTGCCTATTTTATGTTTTGCACAGAGACGTCAGTCTCGCTAGTAGTTCCGTGTGGACTTCGACTTTTAGCTTGATACCTCAGCTATGATCGTGTGCCCTCGGCGGGATCTGGTAGATAGTCAGGCTTCTCAGCCTTTTTCATTTGTATATGTCTGTACCCAGACATGTTAAGCTTCCGCATGTGTTTGTAGCTTGTATGCTCTGTACGTTGGGTCATGAGACTCATGTTTGCAATACTTGGCTCCTCGGAGCCTAATGAATAAATACTCTTAGTTGTATAGTCTTGTTGTGATGCCATGTTGTATTTGCACATATCGAGCATATCGTGTGTATGATTGAAATGCTTGGTATGTGTGGGATCCGACAACCTAGTTGTTTCTCCTTGGTAGCCTCTCTTATGGGGAAATGTAGTCTGGTGCTTCCACTGAGCCTTGGTAGTCTGCTACAGCCCGGTTTACCGGAGTCCTGCTAGCCCAGCACTACTGCTCCGGAACACTTGACTGACCGACATGTGATTCACTTCGTTCCTGTGTCTGTCCCTTTGGGGAAATGTCACGCGGTGACATCCGGAGTCCTGCCTAGCCTACTACAACCCGGTTCACTGGAGTCCTGTTAGCCCAGTGCTACAGCCCAGATTCACATGCTGCTGACCGACATGCTCGATGTTGATTCATGTATGCCTGTCCCCGTAAGTTAGTGCCACTTTGGGTTCACGACTAGTCATGTCGGCTCGGGTTCTCTATCATATGGATGCTAGCGCCACTATCATATACGTGAGCCAAAAGGCGCAAACGGTCCCGGGCCATGGTAAGGTGAGACCCGTGGGAATACCGTGCGTGAGGCCGCAAAGTGATATGAGGTGTTACCGGCTAGATCGATGTGACTTGGAATCGAGGTCCTGACAGCGTTGGTATCAGAGCCTGGCTGCCTGTAGGATTACCAAGCCAAACTGGTCGAAGTTGAGTCTAGAAATGCTTTAGTTATATAAGGGAAATGATTGTGGAAGGGAATGTAAGGCTCTTTGTACTCCTTTACCTTGTGCCCTTCTGATCTGAGTCATCCTCTTCTCTTCTACGGGGATTAAGAACTAGGCTTCTCATCTATCTATTAGGATGATGAGTTACTATGATAGAGACTTATAGGATTGTTGGTTCCAGGCCTCAATTCAGTTTCTACTACATTTAGTATGTTGTCAGTTGAATCAAAACCTTGATATGATGATGTTAAGTGGTTATGCCACTATTTTGCAGGATGTCTCAACTCTTTTTGAGCATTTACAGCCGTTATGCCATCCGAGTCATCCCAGGTTTCTAAATAGTCTGATGCATTTGCAAATCCCTTCCTACTTTTCGAAGTTCCTTTTGGGCCAGATTAAGCACACTAAATGGTCTGTTGAGGAACTCTATTGCCTCGACATATAAGATGGAGCTAGTATTATGACCCTAGGCATCCTAGAAAGTCACCCAGTAATCTAGCAATGCTTTTTGTTCCCAGTGTGATGATTCTGGCCGTCATTCTCAAAAGTATCCCGTGATGCCATTTAGTTAGTAGGCATTCTATTCCTGGGTTTTGAACCCGAGATTCACCCTACTTATTTCATGTTGATAGTGTTTGCTCGTTCCTTTAGGTTATTGGTAACCTTGTGATAGTCCTTGAGGTCCATGGTATTTCCTTCTTCCAAATACCATGACCTGCTTATGGCAGATGTCCTTTGAACCAAAAGATCACAACAAGAGTGCTCTTGAGAAGTTCTTCATTCATAATTGTGATTCTGCCAGTTATACCTTTATGCATCGGTTATCTGGAAGAAACCTGTTGAACTCGTTTGACATGCTAATCTATACATCCAAAATTCAGAAAGTTATATGTTCCTTGAGTTGTCCCTATTTAACTGTATTTCGGCCTTCATCTATCAGTTGATAGTCAAGAGCATGTGTGCATTCGTGTTCATCGATGCCTATTATTCTTATGGTCCGTAAAGCCATTGTATTCTGGAATGACTAGGAGAAACAAACTCCAGTACCTTGTCCGAATCTAGGATTGGGTCAAAGTAGTTGTATTCCATGGATCAAAATGCCAATCCAACTTTGCTCTGTTCTACCTTGAAGTGTTACCATCTTTATGTTAAGAATGTCATGAGAGTTGCACCACCTCTTATGAATTCTTGATGGAGTGATACTTCTCGCCATCATTATTCATCCCTCGGTTCCGTGTTGTTGTAACTGGAATGCCGACAAGTGAATTGTGATGTGTGAAATCAATACTCCAAGCAACTTGTTGCTTGGTAGTAAATGGACAATACTCTCATTCTTAGCATACTGGTTATTAAATCATCATTCTAAGATTGATCATGCTACCTAGTCCTTATTCGAGGTGCACCCTTCGATCAATGAGTTAGGATTATTCAATCCCTTGCTTGTTTGATCATATCATCTTGCTCTAAAAAGCAAGATTGTTCTCGAGCTTAGTAACATATCGGTGGTTCGTGATATTCCGAATATCTTCTCGGAAGTATTACCAGCTTGTCACCTGACCGCTATGTTGAGTTCGTGATCATGTTGGTTTTCCTCCAAACCACCGATTCTCCAAGAATCTGTGTGGGATACCACTGAGCTAGTTGTTTAAGCCAAACAACAACTTGAAGAGTTAGAAGATAAAAGCTTGTCTGACTTAGTTCATGTTAAGGGATATCTTTGTGTGTGTGTATGTTGATGGAAGATGATATCTCCATCGATTGGTCCTCATGATCAGTTGTTGGATCCATTGCCTTGACAAAACTTTGACTTGAGTACGGGCTATCGTCAAGTCAAATCAGCACCAACGATGTTCGTAATGTTGTCTTACTCGTGTTTGATCCCTCGAGCATACACCATTACATCTTTTGGTCTGACCAATGCTATCACCGTGTTCACATGATGGTGGAAGTCCAGTGATATGGAAATTCCAATGAGTTGCTGTTGAGCCCATCAGTAGCATTTTGTCTCCCCCATGATTCATGTTGAACATCAACCTAGTGTTGAACACTTTGTAAGCAATGCCTTGGTGTTCCGTTCATGAAGCTTATGCTTGGATGGAAGAAGTGACTTCCTCGAATTCATGTGCATTTGGTGCAAGTTGCCGCTGTGAGTTCCAGAAAGATTGGTTTTGTTTCCTCTGGTACCATCCCAAGTCAGTTATGCATGTGCAAATGTATTCTATGGTTTGGTAAACTAATTACCTCCACTCCATATGGGTTCCCTAGCAGACCAAGCCACTGATTGAATTGTTCAAGGAGGAGAAGCTCCTTCTTAAGAGCTAACCCGGGCTTATAAAAGGACTTTGATATCCTCATTGATGGTTCCCCACCTGAACTCGATAGTGTTTTTATTATAAGACTTCTACATGGTCATGCTCGACTAGGACAGCGTGTTCACATGTGTGTTGCATAACCAGGTCATGTTTGGAGCTTGCTATCGTAGTTCATTTCCCGAGAATCTCGCAACGTCATCTCGTCGATTTATCTTGCAAACTTTCTTTTGAGACATGTTGAGTCTGAAGTATCATATCACTAATCGGATCTGAATTTCAGGCAGATATGATGGTTGGAACATTCCCCGTATTTGCATTTTGTTCCTAGCTTGCATCGCCATTGTGCCGATCTCCCATGGGTTGCCCTTTGTCAGTAATTACTATTCAGGATCATCTACAAATGTGGTTCTACCACGGGTCCCATCCATTTCCGATGATAAGCAAAAATCATCCATTGCGTTGTCTTCAACAAGGTAGTCCACATCATCCATTCTAGTCTGAGTATGTCATTCTTTTGAACTCCTTCAAACGATCGTTCGTGAATTTCCTTAGGCTGGTATAGAGAGTTCCAATGATCTCTGTATCAAAAGTAATTCTTTTTGCCACTTAAGGGAATAACTTTATGAGTCACCTCTCCCAAGGTGCCCCTCCATGGGATCATGGAAATTGTCTCCTTGCTACTTTGAAACCCTCGTCAAATTGTTTCTTCCATTCCTCCTGATGCATGTTTTACCTCTCAGCTCCAGAGATGTTTCTACGTCTCATTCCGTGAGTTGATCTTGTGATCATTAAGATGATCCTAAGTTGCTTGAACCTCAACAAGATCGATTCTTCTAAAATTCTCCCTTTCTTCTCGTGGTCATGTTGGATGTATTTCTCAAAGCAAGACGTCGAGATCAAGGTGATGCAATGAATCAACATCCTCGAGAAAGACATCTGGATCGTGAAGATTGTGTTAGCTTGTGTCTCTCTTTCTTCTTACCTCATGACTTGAATCTCGAGATGAGATTCTTGTTTAGTAGGGGTGAGTTGTCACATCCCAAGTTCTAGTTTGACCTAGGCTAGCTTCCATGTGTTTCATCATGTTTAAATTCTTTTGAATTTGAAATGTGGATTGATCAAACCCTAGCAGCTCTCAAAAAATACTAGGTTCAAACTTAAATCATTTTCAATGAACCCAAAATGCCATTTGAAAATGTTCATGATTTCTGATAAAGGTGAAAACCTCTTCCAAAAATGATGAACATATTTCTAGGTCATTACTGGATTTTTGAATTATATCATATTGTATTTGACTCTGAGCATTTAAACACTCTAAATAATTTAAATGCTCAGATAATCTTGGAACTATTTATGGGCACTGAAATATTTCAGAAAGTGCTTTGGAATATTTTCAGGATTTATGAAATTGATTTGGTATTTCAAACTAAATCAAAACAGAGGCAAACAAATAGAAAACAGAAATAGGAGAGAGGGAGAATCTTACCTGGCCTCACCTGTGCAGCCCACCAACCGGCCCAGCACTGCAACTGGACGGCTCAGCCCACCACCACCTCCTCCCCTGTCGTCTTCCTCCTCTGCCAAGAGGACGAGCACGTCGCCGACGCACGCCGGCGCACGCCCGGCCACCTCCTGCTTGCCGCTTCGCCCTGGCCTCTTTAGGTGATGCCATGCAGCCCCCAACCGCTCTCTCACCCTCCCCGTGCCTCTCTCCCTCCTCTGGCTTCCGCCCTCGCATCACCCGAGAGTCGTCGTCGCCGCTCGCTGTTGTCGTGGCCACAGCCACTGCCTCGCCGAAGTGCTCAGAAGCTCCGCCTCGACCCCCTCTTCCTCCCCACCGAGCCACGCCCCGCTGGAAGCCTTGCAATGTCATCCCCGACCTCATCTTCAACCTCTGACTGCCGGTGAACTCACCAGGGATTCACGAGGTCCAGCCCCTCCCTGGCCTCGCCGTTGCCTCTACTGGATTCACTGTGATCCCCTGCCCTTTTTCCCCTCTCTCCCCGTGCTTGTCCGCACCTTCCAACCACCGTGGCCGTCGGAGCTGACAGCTCCTCGCCACCGGTCATGTCGCCACTGCGACTACGGCCGTGCAAGCACGCGTTCAAGCCTACCGCTACACTCGCTGCACTCCCGCGAGTCGATCACGGCCATCCACGGCTCTGGACAAGCACCGCAACGCGCAAATCGCTGTTGGCCAAACTCCGCCCGCCGCCACGAGCTCACTTTCGACGAGCTCAGCCCACCCCAGCTGCTCCCGCTAGCCCCGTTAGATGCGCATGATCGCCAGCTCCCCGTAGAGCTTCTCCGCCGCTCATTTGGTCGCCTAAGCTGGGATTCCGAGCACCTCCGCCATCTCTGGCGTCGCCGACGACGAGCCGTGGACCAAGTCCGGCAAGGTTGACTCGTTTGACCTGGCGTTTGACCCCCCCCCAGGGTCACTGACGTGCGGGCCCCTCCTTGTTAATCTTTAGTTAGATTTAGATTAGTGCTAATTAACCCTGACAGTTAGTTTAGACACTCACTAGTGGGTCCAGGCCCTAATTAACCTAGGTTAGTGCTAAAATAACACTAACTAACTCTATTAGTTAGTTGTTACACCGACATGTGGGTCCCAGCCGTCAGGTTTGAACTGGGCTGGCGCCTTTGACCTGCTGACGTCACCCCGACTTCATGCTGACATAGTTAACCTTTTTGTGGATTTATTCTTATTCAGGAAATTCCAGAAAGTAGCCAAAACTTCTAAAATTAATAAAAATTAATCCGTAACTCAGAATGAAATAAGTAATATATGAAAAATGATCAAAAAAATTCAATCTATCCATTCATACTGGTTTCATGCATGTTAGAGCAACTTAACCTTGCTGTTTAGGTCAAACATGTTAATGCACTTATATGAACCCATAACTTGAGTTTGTATTTGAATCTTTGGTTCAAATAAGCTCAAAACCTTCTGGTTGTAGTTGCATTGGCCGAACACACTCATATTGCCATGTCATGATCATGCATCATATTGTGCATTGCATTGATTGTGTTTCCTCTATGTTGCCGGTGGTTGTCCTCTCTCGATAGACGTATTCCGACGATGAGTTTGATGACACCGATGAAGAGCTATAATATCTTCAGAAGTGTGAGGCAAGCAAAACCCCCTTGTTCATTCCGATACAATCCCACTCTCTCGCTCCTGCTCTCTTTTACTGCATTAGGACAACAACGATCCAACTGTTAAATGCTGCGGTAGTTGAACCCCTTTTCTCTGCATGATCTATCATTGCCACTGTAAATAGATGAAACCCACTAGCATGAGTAGGAGTTGTTTGAGCCTTGATGTGCCTACTCATTCATGCTTGTTTGTCATGCCTGCTACTGCTTAGAGTTGAGTCAGGTCTGATTCATCGGGGATGAATTGGAATGGTGATGAACATGTCCTACTGTGTGTGAGCTAAGTGTGTGAACACGATTTGGTAAAGGTAGCGGTGAGAGGCCATGTAGGAGTACATGGTGGGTTGTCTCATTGAAACCATCCTCAGGAACTGAGTTCTGTGTTTGTGATCCATGAACAGCTACTACCACACGTTGGGCCCTAAAATATGACCCCGCTCGACTTATTAACCACCCATGCCCTCTGTCCAGTAGTTGCAACTAGTATTTTGTGTTGTAGGATATGTGTTGGAGGCCGTGCGTAGCACTGACCCTAGGGGTGGGCTATGATGCGGTATATACATCATGGCACGGTGTACCGGGCGCCCATTTGGTGTCTCGGGAACCCTACACA
Organism: Triticum dicoccoides; assembly: GCF_002162155.2. NCBI lineage: Eukaryota > Viridiplantae > Streptophyta > Magnoliopsida > Poales > Poaceae > Triticum > Triticum dicoccoides. Next base: position 193,334,762 of record NC_041380.1, read on the forward strand.
CATCGTTTGGGGCTGTGAGCGAAACTCCGGCCGGATCTCCTCGCGGATGGAACCCGAATATGCGATAAACCTGGACTAGAGACTTGTGTGGTTAGTGAGGTCATGGTCTACACCCACGTCGGCTTTCGCTTGAAGTCTGCCGAGCACATGTCGTGTGCAGATGCTAAGTGGTGGAAACATGTGTGAAGAAGTACACCGCTATAGGGTTATAAATGATCTCTTCGAATAGCCGTGTCCGCGGTAAAGGACTTCTGGGTTGCCTATAACAGTTCATAGACAAGTGAAAGTGGATACTCCAAAACTCGCAAGATAAGTGTGAGTGCTATGGATGGCCTTCTCATAGGGAGACGGGAGTGGATCCATAGTGGTGTATTGATATGGTGAATATGTGGACTCGTGTGCGCCACCTCAAAGAGTTACTTGCAGTCATAGTTTAGGATTGCCACTTAGTCAAAGCTGGCTTGCTGCAATCAAACTCCACCACCCCCTTTGTTGATACTGATGCATATGTAGCTAGTTCTGATGCAATTCTTGTTGGGTACATTTGTACTCACGTTTGCCTATTTTATGTTTTGCAGAGAGACGTTAGTCTCGCTAGTAGTTCCGTGTGGAATTCGACGTTTAGCTTGATACCTCAACTACGATCGTGTGCCCTCGGCAGGATTTCGTAGATAGTCAAGCTTCTCAGCCTTTTTCATTTGTATATGTCTGTACCCAGACATGTTAAGCTTCTGCATGTGCTTGTTGCTTTTATGGTCTGTATGTTGGGTCATGAGACCCATATTTGTAATACTTGGCTCCTCGGAGCCTAATGAATAAATACTCTTAGTTGTATAGTCTTGTTGTGATGCCATGTTGTATTTGCACATATCGAGCATATTGTGTGTATGATTGAAATGCTTGGTATGTGTGGGATCCGACAACCTAGCTTTTTATCCTTGGTAGCCTCTCTTATGGGGCAATGTAGTTTGGTGCTTCCACTGAGCCTTGGTAGTCTGCTATAGCCCGGCTTACCGGAGTCCTGCTAGCCAAGCACTACTGCTCCAGAACACTTGACTGGCCGGCATGTGATTCACTTCGTTCCTGTGTCTGTCCCTTCAGGGAAATGTCACGTAGTGACATCCGGAGTCCTGCCTAGCCTGCTACAGCCTGGTTCACCGGAGTCCTGTTAGCCTAGTGCTACAGCCCGGATTCGCACGCTGCTGACCGACATGCTCGATGTTGATTCATGTATGCATGTCCCCGTAAGTTAGTGCCACTTTGGGTTCACGACTAGTCATGTTGGCCCGGGTTCTCTGTCATATGGATGCTAGCGACACTATCATATACGTGAGCCAAAAGGCGCAAACGGTCCCGGGCCATGGTAAGGCGACACTCGTGGGAATACCGTGCGTGAGGCCGCAAAGTGATATGAGGTGTTACCGGCTAGATCGATGTGACTTGGAATCGTGGTCCTGACAATTACTGGGACTAGTTGATGAGACATAAACTCATCACAAATACAGTACGTAGAAGCCAGTAGAGGTATGTGCGGGACAAAGAAGTAGAGAGATATCCACATGAAGTGATGTGGGCAGCTGGAGCAGTGGTGCAAGCCGGCTGTAAAGGGAGTTGTACCTGAGGGATGTCCGGACGTAGCTCAACCTAGAGGAGGGCGGCGGGAGGAGGCAACTACCCACGTCGCGGCAGTGAGCAATGGACGAAGGCAACTTCACCGGCTTTGTGAGAGAGAATGGCGGGGACCCCTGATCGGGACGTGCCGACAATGGGTTTTCGCCGTTGGCGATGGCAGCCGCATCTACACTCATCCACCCCTTCCCCCGGCGGACGTGATCCGCTGGGATGTTAGAGATGTGGCCACAGTGGTTTGGTGTGAGAGAGTGTGATAACTGAAGAGAGCAACCCCAGCAAGCAACCGTGTAGGCTCGTCCTGCCTATGTATATTGTGGAGGGTTTTCCTTTTCTCTCCATATGAACCAATTTATATTGCCTATGTGCCACTGAAGAAAAAAACTTTATTTATAAATGAGGCGACACCTACTACTCGTTCTCCTATAAACCTTGCGCTTGGCATCTCCAAACTATTAACCTTGCGATTGGCTCTTCGCCTCTTCAGGAAGTCAAGCAATAATGGTACTGCAGTATATATTGTTCGAGCAATAATGGTGTGTGTGAGAGATACAAACCTAGATAAATGGATTGTGCGTTCGTGAGTGTTTTTTGTTTGGGGGGAGGTTGATTTCGTGAATGTATTTGTGGGAACATGTGTCGATGGCATCTCAAAACAAAATTTTGCATGCAATGTGTGTGAAATGGAGGCCTATCCATATCATATATAGAGGGTCGGGCGATCCACAAGAAGAGAGGGAGGGGTCATAGATATAGATAGAGTCGAAGAGAGGATCAAGTGGGTGGGTGCGAGATCGATGAAGAGAGCCATCGAAATTGTGTGTGTGTGCAAGTCAAAGATATAGGGCGACTGACCTAGCTACCGGAACGTCAGAGGGCACAGGTCAAGTTTGTGTATGGTAGGGAGACATGACTAGAGCGCTCGATGTATCAGTGTTTGTGTGTGTGGGAGGGGGTGGGGGAGGGGTAGACAGAGGCCTAACTATAGAGGTAGAACAACTCGTATATGTGTTGAGAAGGAGAGACCCAGCTATGTCTTCAGGGAGATCGGTCGACATCCATACATAACCGAAGGACGGGAAATAGGATGGGACAGAGAGAGAGAGGAGAGAGAGGGAGGGAGAGGGGTAGAGTACTGGATGGGTGATGGAGTTGCTTCTCGAAGATGGTGGGAGAGGCCTACTAGACAAACAGAGGTGGGGATGTCTTTCTGTGTGTTCCTGTGCGTGATAGATCTGTTGGGACACATCCATGCATGATGAAGGGGAACCATGTGTTTGGTAAGCAAACCTAACTAGATTGGTAGATCAATTGTTGTTTGTCGGAGGAAGGGAGAGACATAACTAATGAGGTAGATCGATCGACGCATGGGGAAAACGAGTTATAAGGACCTAGCTAGCTATATGTATAGCGGGAGATCGGTCGGTGTACGTCCATTTGTAAGAGGCAAATAAGGCCCGGCGAGATGGATAGACAGAGAGAATGGAGCTAGGAGGTGGTGCGAGAGGCACAACTACTAGCTAGATAGGGGAGGAGTGTGCAGTTGTGATATCGATGAAAATAGGGGCGAGAGTTTACACATGTGTGGGACCATAGAGATACACGAGGCAAGGACACATAAAGGAGGAGATTGAAGGTGCATGTGTATGTTGTAGGAAGACATCACGAGAGAGGTTTATCGATCGGTGTGTCTCAGAAAGGAGTTGTGGAGACTGTGGGAGAATGACCTAAAGAAAAAAATGAATGTGCGTGATGGATAGAATGCTGAGGGAGGGGGAGGGCGAGGAGGGCGTGTGCATGCACGAGAGAAAGTTAGTGGTAGCTACAAAGGTTAGAGGATTGTGTGGGTGTAAGAGACTAACAAAGATCATAATTTGATATGAAAGTGGATTCATATATTTGAATAGGAGATCATAGTGTTTTAAACATATGCATGCATGAATATAGCGGTGATACGCGTGTTGTGGTTTTGCACATGTTATACCATAATGTGATAATGCATGGCGTTTGCAACTCACAGCTAAATGTCGAACAATCTAAACCATACTATACATAGAACTATCTCAAATTTTATTTGAATTTGTGATAATGTGTGGCGTTTGCAGCTTACAACTAAATATTGAACAATCTAAATAGTAATATATATTGAACATTCTCACATTTTATTTGAATTTGTGGTGAAGTGTGGTGTTTGCAACTCACATCTAAATACTTGTAGGCGTAGGGGGCGGGGCACCATACATATGAGACATGGTTTAGTTTGTGAAGATCTAGCTAGAGCTTGAAATGTACTATGATTTGAGATCAACATAAAGTGGATTCAAAAAATCGAGTTCAAGTTAATATAGTACACATAGTTCATATGTAACTCGAGACTAATCATGTGGTCTGCTGTGAAGATAATACACAAACGATGGTTTAACTTGACAATAATGACGATTGTAGATCTTATTAAAATAGAGAAACAAATTCAAATTCTTTGATTTCACAACAATAATTATTGTAGATCTTATTCAGATAGAGAAATGAATCCAAATTTAGATCATATTGAAGCGGTAGTATATATGTTTGGAATGCACTAAAACATTCATTTGAGTACTAGGTTGCATGCATTATACACGTAGCGAAATATTTTCATTGAACATAACATGAATTAAATGTTTTGAATGACATTTGTAGTGTGAATTGATTTGGTACAGTACACGTTAGGCTTGTCCGGAAATTTCAACCCGCGCCTTGTTAGCCCGAAATATTTAAGATATATCTTTGTCTCGTTGTGCTTCGACAACTCCCTCCATCTCAACCCGCGCCTTGCTATTCCAAAATTACAACGTGCACAAAAACTCCCACCTCCTGTGAAATCCCGAGACGCGAAATGCCCGTGATACCCCTGAACCGAAAGAACCGCCTCAAATCAGTGGGGGTACTTTCGTAACTTAGCCCACATTTTGGACAAGCGTGTGCCTAAGCCATGGTTCCCCACTCCCATCCCATCCGCCCACCCATTCGTACACTGAGGCCGGCAAAACCCGTGAAGCCCCACACCCTCCTTCGTCCGCCACCCATCCGGAGCCTCTTCCCCGAGGACGTCGTCCACAACAACACCTCGATGTCCCTCATCCACCGTACCGGATGAGGATCCGTCGTCGATTTGGTCGTCCCGCCGGTTCAGCCACGCCGTCCTCCACCTACAAGGAGTTGCCCCGACATTCCCCTCGTCTTTCACGCCACCTCCATTCCCACACTGTCGTCTTCACCTGCACCACCAGAAGAGCATCACCGTTTCCTCGGATGAAGCTGCGGCCTAATCGGCACCACCAAAGAGGTTGTACACTAATCGCCGCATTTTCTTCTTGATTCGATCTCATGGTGCTGCCGGCGCTCGGTCCCGAGCCAACACGGCGCGACTCCATCCACGGCGGTGTCGCTGGCCACTTCCTCCATGGCATCGCTCCCTCGGCGGCGACGTCCACATCAGTAGGGAGCTGCTGCTGCTTTAGCTCTCGCTCACGCTGCTACTCTGCTCTTGCTCTCGGTCCCCTGCCTTGTCATCTCTTGCTCTTGCTCGCGTTGCTACTCTCGCTCTTGCGATGCTGCTCAGATTTAGCTACACTTCGGTCGACTGAATCGACT